>NW_010130491.1:0-23491 GCF_000699245.1 Pterocles gutturalis | reverse complement strand
TCTTTAAGGTCCCTTCCAACCCGAACCAGTCTGTGATTCTATGATAAATCAGGATGTGGCCAAGGAGAAAATCTGCCCCCAGATCAAGATCCCCCCCCAGCACCTAGCTCATTGACCAGCTGACCAAACTCGGGGGGAATCGACACATTCACTGGACGGGCAGAGGAAGACGGTGATGCCGGCAAAGCAGGAGAGAAGCCTGCACAAGCCCGTCCCAGGCAGTCTCAGCACAGAAACCACCGTTCACCCGACATCGTCATGCCAGCCTTGATTTAGGTTCAATTTGCCAACCTGGTTTGGCATGGGAAAAACTGTTTTGGGGCAAAACTCCCAACCCAGCTGTGGGTGGAGAGCATCCCGGTGCTGAGCCCAGCATCCAAGCGCGTGGGTACCCCCCACCCCCCCCAGCATGTTCCATCCTGCATCTCTGCCGCTTTGAACCCACTCCTGTCACCCCGCAGCCCCCGGCCGGCTGGCCGCAGCAGGTGCATTCACCTTCGCTCCACAGCCCCGCCAGCCCTGCCCCAGGGCACCCACGCTCCCAGCCACCCCCTGGAGCCCCTTGGCCAGGGTGACCCGGCTGCTTTCAGAGATGTGACAGCAGCGCGGAACCACAGCCTCTCCCACCACTGCACGCGCGACTTCCGCCTGCATCCCCCAGTTAAACACACTGAAGCACCCCTGGAGAGCCCTGCCCTGGCGTGCCATGCATGGAGGAAGGGGACTCGGCTCAGGACCTGGCTTATCTCCCCCCACACCCATCAGGAATGACATGACTAGACAGACCCGCTCGCAAATCACTTCCCGAGAGCTCACGCACATGCTGCTAACACTGACAGCTACCCTGTAATAACCCACCATCGTCCGTATCATTACCATTAATTATATATTAACATACCCCCTCATCTTAACTGCTGCTCAGTTGTATCTCCGGGCTGTGGGTGGTGCAAGGCACTTTCAAAAGCCACCTGACTGGTTCTCCTGCAGCTCTTACATCACCCATCCCGGGAAAGGGGCTGGCAGCTGAGGCAGGACTGGGATCTGCCAGGCAGATGTGAGAATCCGGGCTGTGACGGGTAGGAAAATCAGCAAGGTGAGAGTCCCGGGGAAGGCAGCAGTCTCCCAGCCGCCCTGTGATCCTCGAGGACCACAACAGCACTGAGGACATTACACAGGACCACCAAGCATGAAGTGGCTTGAGCAATTCCCTCCCTGGTGCTGGGTTTCATCCTGGCAGCATCAGAGAGCCTTGCATGACCACAGCTGCCTGTGTGACCCCAACGGTGCTTCTGGCACTCGTGACACAGGTGGGACGAGGCTGGGGCTGGTGCAGCAGCTCGGTCACCTTGCTGTTGAAGCAGCACACAAGAGGGGGGCAGCTCATCCCAACCAGAACTTCAGAGACTGAAGGAATTCCCCAGATTCCTGCACCTTCCCCGTGCCACCCCAAGTATTCCACCAGCTGGCAGCAAGACCCTCAGCATCCCTCACCCCACTCTCGCCCCAGCCCCTGAGCTTTGCTGACAGACAGAGGGATTTTCTTCTTCCACCGAGTCAGGGAAATTTGGAAGAGAAGGAACACGAGGCAGGTAACCAGTGCTGGTTCTTGCGAAGGCAGCGTGGAGATCTCCCACACTCACACCTCCGTGCCCAGCCGCTACGCAGCCAGCACACACGGCCCTTGCCCCATGCCGTGGGGCTGGGGAGGCTGCCGCTCCCAACCCCTTTCTGGAGATACCTCCTAAGAGCTGCACTGATCCCACACCCGAGATGAGCGTGGTATCCGCAGCATGGCTGGGGACAGACATTTCGGGTCTGTGCTGACAGAGGAGGTGTTTCTCCTTTTGATTCTCATCAGGGTAACACACACAGCATCCTCACCAAGACACAACTTCCGGAGGAAGGCAAGGAGCTTCCAGAGATGCAGAGCTTTCACTATTTCATCTTAAAGGCAGCACACCGCCCTCCAGTCATGATATAGCTCAAGCCACAGAAAAAAAAAAAAAAAAATTTGGAAAGAAGCCTGGGGCTGGCTCTGCCCCGAAGCTGCAGCCGTTTCATGTGGCTCCAACGCCTCACGCCCGGCAGCTCGCACTTTCAAAGAACCGCTTGCATGCGCCCAGGCACACAAAACACAATTAATGAATGTCTTGCATCCCACTGTGTGTGTTCTGACACAGCCCCATTTGCCAAGAAGAAAAAACAAGCATGCGTGTGTGTATGTAAGTGTATACAAAGGCTTTAAAGAGGACGTTGCTTGCATTTTTACAGCTTTGTTGAAAGGTTTTGTTTTGTTTGAATATAAAAGCCTAAAGCAAATATAATCCAGAGAAAGGGCTGGGTTTGTTTTTTTTTTTTTAATCTTTAATACTTTACCTGCATGCGTAACAGCTGTAGAGCTCTGACACTCCCCGAGGAACATGTTTTATAGTAACTGTTTCAGACTGCAAAAAGGCAACTGCTCAGAAAAGCATTCCTACTGGCTAGTATTACACACGCTGCCAACAGGAGGATTCTTTCACAAGGGAGAGGATTAAGCCTTTCAGGGAAGTCTATCACAGGATCGACACAGCAGCTTTATGAGCTTTAACTCTCGGGTGTTCCCCAGTTGTAAAAAGCTGCCTGTGTGCCGAAACCCTCCTGGGGCAAGCCAGGCATGGCAGGAGCCCACCCGCCTCTGCACAGGTATGTCCTGCAAGGCTACCTGGTTTATATGTTCACTGGGTGGCTTAAAACACCCAAGTCAGCAAGCCCACTGCATGCCAGTCACTTAAAAAAAGAAATTATTTTCTTTCTAAGCAACAGAGGTTTGGCAACTATAGAAATTCTCAGTAGGAATAGGACACCTAATTGTCCTTCTCAGATCCAAGAGCTAATATCAGCAGCTTTGGAATGATATTATTAGAACTCCCAATTCACCTGTTGATATAAGAGCCCTTCCTAGGCCAAACACGTAGATCATCACAAGACCTTTGTAAGAAGCAAACTACAACACATTTGCTGGCTGCCAGATTTTCAGTTTTCTTTGAGTTATCTACTATTATTGCTGTCATCAGAGACAAGACACTTGCCTGGAAAGCCTAAGCAACTGTGCCAACTCCTCCACTCCTCTAAAGCATCCCATGTTTTAACCACGTTAGAATAAACCCTTCCACTTCTTTGGACCAAGTCAGAATTGGACTCTCTTGACCAGCTGGCTTCCCATAAAAAACACCCACTGCAACACATCTGCACACATCTGCGAAAGGAGAAAATATAATCACTTTATTTTCAGCATACAGACTAAATCCCACCATAAAATAATGAGTGAACACACACGAATAAAATACTCTGCACTTAAAAAGAGCACACTTTCGCCATGTCTGCCAAATCCATCATTTGCCACGCAGCACTCCCAGGGCTCCAGCGTTGTTTCCAAAAGCGGCTGCGGTACTCCCAGGAGCAACGCTCCATCTACTACAACTCAAAAAATGCTCTCAGTTTGCATATAAGTGCTACATTTTCCTGTACGCCTTGAAATACTAGTTAGGTACAATACTATCTCATCATCTTTGCTCCCAAACTATTTGGGGTCCCTCTGCCACCCTTACACCAAAGCAAGAATTACTTCTACAAGGAGGTAAAATCAGCAAGTTCTAGCAATACGAACTCTTCAGAGGTGCTGAACACTGGCATACTGTGATCTGCAGCACGGGAATATGCAACACGGACAGCAAGACATAAATACTGACAAGTCGTACACACAAGCATGCACACATCACCTCCGTAAAGCTTTCTCCAAGGAGCAACTCCTTCCATGTCACACATTTTTCTCAAGATAAAAAAAGCAAGCCCTTCTCAACTTATAGCCCCATTTAAAGCTGCCAACGAGATTTGATTTCATGTGCTATGAATGGGCATGTTATTGCTTGTAGTAAATTGGAGAACATTTGGACCTATACAAGAGATTTGCTTGCAAAGCACAAAGGTCAGCAGTGGCCCCTAAGCAGTTCTACAACCTGATGGCTGCAGTCGGTATTTCCCACACCCTCCACACCAGAGGTTGGTTACAATACTCCACAGCTCTAAACAGGCATCGTACCATCCTCTAGAAAACGCAGTCGGCGTCTTCGCCGATTCATGTTTAAATATACAAGAGCAGTCAGCACACACAAGTGTTACAGTTAATTTTACAAAATTCATCTTCGCTTGTTCATCTGAAAAACAGGTGACCTGGGCTGTAACGGCAAAGGCCAGCAGTGCCTCATCCTCTCGACACTCAAATGGCAGCAGAAGAGGAGCTGGTGTTATTGCAGAAATATTTCACACGCCCAGCGGAGCAGACACACTCTCACTGGATTTTCAGGTTGCCGATGACCTACCTTATCCACAGTGAACCTGACCAAAGTGTTTAAGAATCCAGTCTTTACATCTTGCACTTCCAACTGGATGTCAAGTTTACAACTGAGTGTCTTTAAGGAGCAAGAAAGCATCTCTTGGGATTTCTTCCAAGCAAACACTGACTCGAAGGCTCAATACAAACTCACAGTGTTACGTGGGAACACCAGCCCATTCTAGACCCCCAGCCAGTCACCGATAACAATTCCCTAGATCTTCTCCTAAAGTTACCTGCTGCACAATCACTTTCTTTACTGACGCATCCGGACTATAATCTTGTCTTATAACCTCTCTCGCTAACTATACTCTTCAAATCAGTTCTGACTGTAAATGCTGTCCTTACCTTGGCCAGTATCATAAAATCGATAGATTACTTCCTGTCTACTGGTGCTCCAGATGCAATGCTACCTATAAAAACAAACAGCTAATTCTTCCCGCAGGCAATGCAAACCAGCTCTGTTCTCAAACAGTGGACTGGCAAAGGCAGGCTGCGGACTGCAAAGTCTCCAAGCTTTCCTTACCATGAAGTGAGGTAGCAACAAGCAGCCTTTGAAACAGCATTGTCTCCATATTTTTCCCTAGTATTAAATCCCTTTTCCACATATTTTAGTGAGTGAACTAGAGGCTTCTCTGGAGCAGTGGAAGAAGAAAAGAGATGGTAAATAAATAATGAATGATAAGAATTAGGCCAATAGTTTTGCAAAGTTTTCCTTTTTGGTACCAGCACTGAGCACTGCTCATTTTCAGGTGGAGAGAAATACAAAACACTTCAGTCTCTTTGTAAGCTTAAAGTCCAAGTGACTTCTGCACAATCTGCTTGGCAATTTTGTTAAATTGTTCTCTGTCTTCCCGCCACATCTTGGAAGCATCTACATTGGCTCCACTTTCATCATTTGGCTCTGAAATGAGAAAGACCGGAAGGTAGGTGGTCAGGCAAGCAATGGAGCAAGACCTTTTCAATAGAAATAATGCTTTTCAATGGAGCAAACACTTCTTCAATAATGCCTCTGTGCTGTCACTTCCCTGTGGCTTTGGGACTACAGAAACACCACTAAAGAAAATCCAACAACAGTTGCTGGATTCCCAAATGGTTCTGATTTAACTGAGCACAAGAGAATCACAGTAAGGTCAAGTTTAGGTAAGAAACAAGTGTCAGAGGAGCAAGATTTTCTTTATGCTTCTCAACAGCTCAGCCCCGGCATGCGCACAGAACAACGCAACGCAGCACAGTGCCGTCAAGGGTTTTTAGAAATGCACACTGCTCCCTGCAAAATATTTTTCCCGGTTCTGCGGCTTCACAGACACAAAGCCCTCCCGACCAGGCCACCCAAACAGGCTCTGTCCCTCTTTGGGATGGCTTATTCTATTAAAAAAACAACAAAATAAACCAAGAAAACTCATAGAATGCTTTCATTTCTGCAACATCTTTCACCTGAGGATTTCAGAGCGCTTTACTAAAGTACATTAAGCCCCTGTGACTCCAACACTTCATTTTGCACAGAGGTAAGGTGAAACATGGGATTTATCAGGTTCGAGGTCAGTATACAGCAGGACAACTGTCATGGGATTACTGAAGTCCCTAAGATAGAACGTACCCTACTCATTTTGCTTCACCCACTAGCCCAAATCCACCCCAGATATGTTGGGCTCTCGTCTTTCTCAAGACAATGCTGATGGTTCACTCTTAAAAGCCAGTCGATGTACACGTCACCCAGTCTGGTAACCTTGGCCTTATGCTATCCGCACAGCCAGAGCCGAGAGCTTGCCAGCAGCCTGAAAGAAGCTCACCATTCATGTTTTACACTAATTCCTCCACAAGCCATGGGAAAACAGGATGCACAGGCAGAGACCAAGAGAGACTGGGTGACTCTCACGATAACCAGTCTTGCTAAGGCTGCACCACAAACCAAGTTCCTGGAGGCCACGGGAAGCCCAGCAACGTACTGTTTGCACAGCTTCCCAAGAGTTGGTTACTATTCTGAAGCCAAAACAGTCCCATGTAAGAATCTGTTGCTTGCTCTCTCTCTCGCTGATTCTAAACCCTCTAAACCGTCTGAAGTCTTTTATCATTCAAAATCTAAGGGACACAGCTCTGGCCTTTCCAGGCTGTTCAGAGGCTCTGCCCACTACGTGGAGAAGGATCCATCTTTCAGGGAGCTGTACACAACAGAGCTGATCCACAGCTCTTGCAGGGTTTAGGGAAAGCCATTTAAAAGGCTGCACAAAAAGTTTTTCACCCCACGTCTCTTCTCAAGAAGCCTTCCTCTGAACCAGAGACGGCAGAACGGGGTATGTTCCCAGGCTGGAATATAATAAACAGAAATGGAGGGTGCTGGCTAGTGAGTGTCAGAGTCCATGGACTCCAGTTTACTGCACTGGTTAGATCTGGCTGGTAACCCTTCAGCTGCTAAAGCGAAATCCAACCCAGGCTGCAATCAATAGCTTTTAAGACCTGCAAGAGCTGAACAGACATCAAAGCAAACACAGAGCACAGGTTTTGTGCAGGAGCAGGGAACCAGCTGAGCCTCCAGACCCACCTGACAATCGCCATCTGCTTGGCTGCTGCTGACCAGGAAGGAAAGCAGTGCAGTCACTCGCAAAGCTGGAAACACCTGCTTACTTATTCAGTCTTTTTTTTTTTTTTCCAATTATTTTCAGAGAACCAGCTTATTAATGAATAAACATCAGGGCTTTAAAAACTGTGGTTGCTGCTGAGCATCTTTAAACGTCCTTTGCTCACTTAACAAATCAAACTGCAAGAAGCAGCTCTAGCTAACCCAGTAACTGCTATCTGAGCTTCTGCTAATGAAACAGCGGTCCTTACCTGCCAGCATGCTAACAACCGACAAGAGGATCTTTTCCACACTCTGCACAGGACTCCACCGCTCAGCGCTGCTCTCATATCCCATGGGATCATCCCCAGGAGCATGAAGAATAGAGATGCAAACTCTCCCATCTGGGTAAACTGCACAAGAAGGACAAGGGATTGACTGTTACTCAGTGGAAACACTTGGCTTCTCCACATCTTTAGCACAGATGAATGCTTGAACTTGGCCTTCGTATGACTAAAGCTAAACCCAGTTTTACATTTCCTCTTCCAAAGGCAAGAGGACACATGACCTGAAAGATAAAAATCTAGTAACAATTTCCTTTACGCAACTCTAACAAACTTGGGTCATCCTTCCTGAACAGAAGCCTCCTGGGAGCCCTCTTGTCATTTAATAACTAGTGACAGGCTCCATGGAAAAAATAAGAGATGTAGCCTGGTGGAACAAGGCAAGTATTTATGCACAGACACAGCTCCTAGTAGGTAACCAGGCCTACTTAAATCGAAGGGTACCAGTCACTGAATGCACGCTGGAGTCCTCCGCTGGACCATGCCCATAAAAAGAATGAAGCAAACCTGTTCTGCTGCAGCAAGGAGGGCAAAGTGTTATGTTATAAACAATATAATTGGTCTTATTTGGAACATTACTGAAGTGCAACCAGGAGAGTTCACACTGCTTTTTAAATTTTGCTTAAAGCTCAGCTACATGAAAGCACATGGAAACACGGTAACCTATCAATTAAGGATACAGATGTCTTCCCCTCCCACCTTTAGCCTAAGCAAAGCATCTGCCACAGTACAAGTCATCTTCACAGACACCGGACTCCACTGATTGATAATTAAGCCACAGAAAGGCTGAAGAGGCAACACAAAGAGAACAGAGTCCGAATCACTGCTTTAGCAACATGGCCTAATTCTTCAGCCCCCCCAGGGAATGACACTTTTAGCCCAGTAGTTTCAGGGCTCCTGTTCCTCAGGTGACCAAACCTGTGCCATTGCCAGGAAAACAAAACAAAACAAAACAAAACAAGGGAATGACTGCTGGAAGCAGTTGTGCTCATTTCCCACTCCTGCTGTTCACCCAGCTAATGTCTGCACAAGCCTGCAGCACGTCAGTGCGTTGGAAGACTTTCATTTACACCTGCTCCTGCAGCTCCAGGCTGGGGACTGGAGCTGGTCTAGCCATAGCTGGAAGAGATGAAAACAGTACGTGCTGAATCAGCACTTCTCCTTGCAAGTTAGGAACACACCGGTAGAAGGGATTTCACTCTGATGTTTTTATGCAGTGCCTCTTTTAAGACAGCTGGACCACAGCAGCACAGTCAAGACAATGAAGGCTGACTCCAGGAAGACGTACACATCTTCCCACTTTGTCACTAAGTGCTAATGCAAGACTTGCCATTAATCACCCTACTTTGAGGTTATCTTCGCCAGACCATCCATGAATGTCATTTTAAGAGAAGACAGTTCTGTGGTATCTCAATTCCTCCTGTACATAACACAAACTGCAAAGATAAGAGAACACAGCAGACTTTTTAAACATTTTCCTTGCGATTCCTCACAGGTGGAGAGGTAAGCACCTTAAGGAACAGAACAAACACACCACAGCCACCCATTTCTACAGCCTTTCCGGGTATAATCAGACCATCACAATCCCACCTGAGAAGAAGGATTCAAGTGTCTACTTTAGGGGGTCTCAACTTTAGATTAACATGACCCAGTCACAGGACTTTAAAGAGCTGAGCTGACCATCCAGTATGTTCCAGTTAACTCCACAGAGGAAGCACCCATGTGTAGAGCCGCTCTGTAACACGACAGTCAGGCAGCAGTCCACTCCTGGCTGTGCTGCACACAAAGTAGCCGTGAGCAGCAAACCTCAAGCAAAGGCCACAACTGGAGCTGCAGAGGACATGGATCTGCTGACGGAGACCAGTCCTGCAAAGAAGTTTGGGTGAATCAGTCCAGCCGGAGCAAGGTGCCGATGAGGCCATGCTGCTTCCAGGTGCCAAACGCTGCACTGCTGCAGACATCAGAGCTTCAGAGGTGCTGCAGACATGCCCAGGGTAGAGTAGCACAGTTCTACGCTGCGACGTGCAGGTGTGTCTTCCACAGGAGAACAGAAAGATGTGGATTTTAGGGCAAGAACCTGCATCAATGGTGCCTTGAGAAGGGAAGAACAGAACTTCAAGAAATTGCAAAATTCCTTGGAAGAGGATGAAATAAGTTGATTCCCAGCTGAGATTAAGATCTGTGGTTTGTATGTGCAGGAATGTCAGCTGGGAAGGAAACACTAGGCAGGAGGGCGGCATGTTCCTTTTATTGCTCTCAAGTGGCAGAGACTTAATAGCCTAGAATACAGACCCAGCCCATTGAATCCGGGCGATGATAAACAATCTTTACACAATTCATGCTGATTTAGCAGATGTCATAAGCAATAATTTTACACAGAATGCCAAGGCTGACTCCAGAAAGTAGTGCTCCAGGCTGCAAAAGGGGACTTTAAGGTTTTTACCTGTCCAAGGCTCAAACTTGTTAGCTGTACTTGTTGTTACTTCAATGACTTCCACTGAGAAGTCTTAAGATAATATTGTCACCATCAGAATCTTCAGCGAAAAGGCCAGCAAAGTCTTAATATTAAATGCCTGCAAATGTATCACCTGCTTGGACATGGCACCCTGTATTTCAGAAAGATCCTATCAGAAACGTTACTAAACCCGTGAGTTAACAGGGAAAAGGCCATGCTGCCTGGTAAAGCTGCATCCACACTTCAGTGACTATGAACAAATTTTCACTCGTCAAAAAAACCCCACCAGACTACTTAAATACAAGCCACAGAGCCAGACTGGAAAGAGTCAGTATTAATTCAATAAATCTCACATCACATAGAGAAGATTTAACTTTAGACTATTTATACAATAGCTACAATTATCCTGGAACGATCTTAAAGGCAGTTAAACTGTTGAAATCTTTATTGGATGGTTTATGACCAAAAGGTATATGAGGAATAATGCGATAAACCTTAAGTCAGAGCAAAACTGCTGGACAGCTGAATGCTCCTGCTGCATGCTCAAGGCTGGAAAGGGAGAGAACCACTCTCCTGCTGCAAAAGTTTGGTTTTAAGGTGCACAAGCAACCCACTCCCCGTACGTCCTGCTGTATAAGACTCACTGTTCGGATGGAACATCTCGCACGTGAACCTCATCTTCGGAGGACTTAACGGGTAGTCGAGTGGAAAGCTCAGAATAGCAGGGAAAACCCCATACTCAAAACAGGTGTCTTCAGGACCCCTAGAAACAGAGAAAAAGCTATTCACCAGAGTTTTAAACAGTTCTATCACCCATATTCGTGTGTAATGAGACATTTGAGGTTTGGGTTATATTGTCTTCTCCAGAAAACAAAGTGTTAACGCACTCTTACCCCACACCTCATAAACTTAAATCCAAATACGGGGTTTGGGAGGGAAGGGGGAAATCAAAGCTTGCACACCAAATTATTAGGAAGGTCACAACACTGCTTAATTAACAGGGTGTGTTTGGATATAATTGGAGTATCTGGCTCCCAGGCATGTTCCAGGATTTGAGTGTCTGCATGTCAAGAGAAAGCAGAGGCAGGTGTGGGACTCCTGTGCCTTTGAAGATCCTGTTGTGCTTCATAAACAGAGATGTCAGATGCTGTAGCTCAAAAATAATTTATAAAACCTACAGAGATTCAAACTGCCAGTATCGAGCATAACCACACATAAACACTTCTCACTATCTGATGCAAAAAACACAGCAGTGTTTTGTAAAAATAAAAACAGCTCAGGGACCACAATCGCTAGACGCTGGACAACGTTTCTTTACAGACTGAAGCTATTTGGTTTGCAGTCCCTCCAGCACAACTGGAGAACAAATGGCTTCATCAGGGTTCTTGTAGAAACATTTCCTTATTGTGTTCATCATCTAGTTCAAAGTACAATGTAGTTCAGAATATAAAGACAACTATTTTACCCTTCCTACAGAAAACATTTTTGGGAGGGGAGCAAAAAAGTTCCTTAGACATGATTTATTCAAATCTGATGAGCCATCTGGAAGTTTTAACACAAACATGGTCTCCCTTGATTGGAAAGATCATGAAACAAGCTTCATCACTGAAAATCTCAGCCAAGGAAACCTCATGCATTTAGTAAAAAGCTCTTCAAACAAGGGTTATACTGTCTGGGTTATACTGGGAAATAAGGTTTAAGAATATATTCATGCCTCCTCCTCCCAATCCATATTCTCCATGCCAGAAAGAACATAAAGTTCAAGGACTCCTAACAGCTGAGACTGCAATGGGTAACCTACAGAAAAATAAAATTGAAGCCAGCAAAACTTCAAGCCCTCGGAGGCTCACTCTCTTAAACTTTGGAATTCAAAAGACTTGGCTGGTAGATAAACCAAGAACTACATGATTTAAACCTGAATATTGACGCTGGCAGGTAAGATTAGAGAAATGCATCAACATCCTACAAGAATGAAAGCTAAACCACCTCAACCACTTTGTTCCCTAAATTTAGTCGGGATTCAACTCACATCTGAGAGTCAACTGAATACACTTTTCCACGAACATTTTAATTCCAGCTGTATTTTAAAGGCTTATTGTTGAACTTCTAAGAGTATGTACATACACACATTGAAAAGCTGGTGGGTGTTTCATATTCTGTTTTGAGAGCAAACACACAGCCTTAAGGGCTCTTCTGTCAAACGCGTTAACCCAATGCGATCCATTTTAGGCCCTGTATTATGTGAGCAAAACGCTTTTGTTTTAGCCATTCATTGCTGCCAGGATCAACTTCAAAGAAATCATTCAAGTTAATCCAAGACAGCATTTGCAACTACAAAACACTCAGGAGGCTGCAACATTTAAACTTGACAGCATCATTTTCAGTTCCAAAAGGCCAGCGCGGTGAAGAGCATGACACCTTTTGCAATCCCGCTGTCTTTTCTGCAGAGATTTCAAAGCACGCCACGTTCACAGCCGATGCGCCTTGTGCCGGGATCTCACCTGAGCTGCTGCGCTAGTTGAAGTCCAGACTAACCCAGTACTCGATTAGGGTTCATTCCTCTGAGCAACACCCAGCCCATGTAGCGGTGATAGCCGTCCCCTGGAGCGAAGAGCACCGAGCCAACTGGCCGGTTGCCTTCAGCAGCTCCCATACCCCAGAGCAGTCCCATCACTAACAATGCGCACACAGAAGGCACTCATTCTGCACAGGTCTGAGGCACAGAGCTTGAAGAAAAACCTTGTGTTAAACCTGCTCCATCTAAAGCAGGCAGTCTCTGCATCTTTTTCCATGCATGATGCTACTCTACAGACGTCCCTAAAGCATCGAGGAGTGGAGATGAGTTCTCCTCTGGCCATTATAAGGCATTAAATGACTTGCTAGACAACCAGGCTGTTCAGTTGTGTGAGAGACGTTATGAACAACTCTGTTGACATAAGACATAGCATGAAAAGAAGAAACTCTGCTGGCTATTACGCAAGCAAGGGGAAGAAAAGGATGGTGGGTATCTGCCAAAACAAGAGGGAAAAGCGCATTGACAAGGACAATTAATTCTATAATCAGAGCTTCATGCACAATTGTAACTGCCTTCTTATTTGTAAAGATGCTGGAAGAAGACCAAAAGCCACAGTCTTCAGATGCTGAAAAGGGGAATTCCATGCTAAACAAAAGTCATAAGCCTAATTATAGAGCTAATTACCTTTCTACACAGGTTTTTGATAAATTGACTTCAATGTATACTGTTTAGTTTTCAAGCAATCTTTAGGCTAATAAAATTCTTGAGAATTACGTGGCTTTGTGTGTTTTGGGGATAAACTTCAATAGCAACACACGCTTGTTGCCCAAAGAGGGCAAAACTTGGTCTTGAAATGTTAAATTCATGAACGTGCACAGCACAATGCACCACAGGACCTCACGCAGTGCTGCGGAACTGAGCGGCATTACGGTAAACTCTCCTGACGTGCTGGGGCTATTTACCATCACGAATAAGTCACCCTGTTGCAAAGATTTGGCTTTTATAAATACTCTTAATTCAGCTGCTGTCTGATGTCTTATCAAAAGGGTGCACTTTATGCCAGGCTCCAAGCATCCACTGTTCAGAAAGATCACCACGAAGTATTTTCAGTTCTGAGTCTATTGCACTCAGGAGTGTAAGAACTGTTGTATCATTCAGACATGTCAATACAGCCCTAACGTTTATGTGTTTAACATTCAGCCAGCACTGCTGCTGCAGGCAAGAACACGGGAAATACAAATTATTATTACCATTATTCTAAAAGACAATATTTTATCTCCGAGCCAAGCTCTTACATCAATCTGTGTAACACTACCCAGCCCACCTCTGAAATGATAAATGGGCAATGTCTTTTCTCTCTTAGGTCTCTTTTTTAATTTATTACATGTGCTCCAGCTTTACACAAACTGGGTGAAGGAAAAAAAGAGTATTATGTTCTCTTCATGTTCACACTACTTACTTACCTTTTGCACTTCATCTGTCTAAAAATTTGAAGCCAACTTCACTTTAATTTCCTCATCTGCACTTCTTTCATTCCCAGAACCTCACACAGAACATTTGAGATTACAAAACATTCGAGAAGATTATCAGAGACAAATATAAATAAGTCACTTAGCTTGCCTTCCAAATATATACAAACACTTCTACCAATAGAGTTTTGTAAAGAGATGAAAGTAACCAAACATGTTTAGGGTAAACATGCTTCTATTGTACCACAGCTTCAGAATTTAGCAGATCTTAAAATATAATTTTGTTATGACACACACACAATACAGAAACCAAAATTAAAGAACCTCCGCCTCTCATTTTGTGCTGACAAAGACCTGAAGCTCAACACTCAGCACTTTCAAGGGCTTTCAAGTCTGCAAGCACCTCCTCTGCTGTTTAAGAATTTGTTACGGGAAACATCAGAAAAAGTATTTTCTCTGTAACGAAGCACATCCAAAAGTACTTCTGTGTGTCCCCCATGAAAGCTCTACTCAACCACACAACCTTTGCTATGAGAAAGTACTGATAGCCAGGAATTTCCTTCCACATTCCAAGAAGTACATTAAACCTTCTGGGATTTCCACACTCCAAGCAATGCACAGCTGTCTGAACTGAAACGTGGTGCATTACAAAGTGCATCTTTCAGAAGATAACCATCCCACTTGCAGAAAGAGAAAGCATAAGACACTGCAGCCAAAATCTTTTGACATCAGGCAACAAATGACCTATTTCCATGTGAAGTGTTATTAGGGGATGGAGCTACCAGGAAGTACAACCTGTTCATCACAGGATAAATTGCTGCACAGAAGTAGAGGCATCTGCCAGCTCTTCAGATCAATCAGCAAACAAGCAGTGGTAACCCAAACCTCCAGTTACCAAGGCCTAAAATAACTTGGAGGTTCCTACTTGCCCTAAAGTAGGATCACCCACGCAGCCAGCTTGCGTGGCATAGGCGAGACGCTACAGCTCAGGATGCTTTTGTATTGGTTGCGTGCCTGATCCCCAGAGAAAGAATCTCATTTCTCATCCCTAGACAACACACTCAAAGCAAACCGAGCTAGGAAAATGCTGCCACCCACGCTAGCTCAGAATCTCCTAAGTCAGCACTGGTGGTTGCAGCACTGGTGGTTGCCAAGAGCACAGGAGGCATGCTGCAAGCGGGGCCGGGGCCAGCGCCACCGCCTGCTGACCCCGGTGTCCTCTGGGGTCAGCAGACCCCAGGCCCTGGCTGAAGGGAAGGAAATCACCAACTCTTACTAAAGGAATCTTGAAATACAGAGCACGGATCTGCCCTAACGACAGACTGTCATCTTCAAGACAGACTTGGCGGTTTGGGGCTTCTTCATCTTTTAATTCTGTGGCGTTTGCATGAATTGTCAGAGCTGAGTAACATAGGTCTCTGTTCCTCTCCCCTACTGTTTTAGAACTTTATTTTGTAAAAATCACCAGTTATTCCATGTACTCAAAGTTCCCAAAGAAGGGTACAGCATGAGAAAAGAGAGTACAAGAGAAGAAAACTTGTAAGATGCTGGGCAAGAAGATTTTTGTCTTTTCATGGTAAGTTTTGCTACAAACAACCGTACCCATCAGTTCGGGAGTGGAAGGGGGAGGACACAGCTCTGTAAAGAAGTCTTTCTCACCCCCGAAAACACAACAGGTAGTGATCAGAGCTATTCACCAACAGAGGAGCTTTCTACACAGAACCACTGCACCCGAGGTCTGTAAAACACCAGCCAACTCACAAAGTGTAAAGAATTTCAAAAGAATTCTTTTTAAATTTGAATACTTCCTCAGATTAATCCCCTTCCATTTTTCTAGAAAAAAAAAATGAAAAGTAAACTAATTTTAGACATTGATTTTTTTTCTCTTATCGCTGATAATCTGTGTATTTTGCTCCACTCAAAACATGACAAAAACCTGTTCTGTGTTTGCAGTCGAGTAATGTTCCCAACAGGCTTGTGTGATCTCCAAGCAATTCATTGTTTCCTACAGTGTTTGTATATGCAACATATATGCGAGGGAGCCCCAATGAGGATTCCTGTCAAATTTGCAAGTTACTTATGCTGAATGTTGCTTATTATAATAACACCTGATCACTTAAGTCCCAATGCTGCCTGTCACACTGTTTAAATTTCAAATATAATTCCCTGTTTGGGTCAGAAAAGAAGCGCCCACCCGAAGGCAGGCCAAGGTCGATGGTATGCAGAACTGGCATTATTTTTTTACATTCGTGTTCTGCCGGAAGCTAATCATAGCATGCAAGTGCTGATTTCAGATACAAAACACTATTAACTCACATAATCAGAGCTTCCCATTCAAAGAAGTTCTCTTCATTCATGGGACCTATTAAGAAAAAAAAAACAAACAATGCTCAGTGCTACCTGAACACAAGGCTCCAACTTCACAGCACACAAACCCCGCTCAGCTCCTCACCTGCTACTATCCCTTCTGGGGGGTTCAGGGTCAGCTCTGTAAAAATAAAAACACAAGGGAGGTTAACACGATCCACAAGGCCCGAGCATTGCAGCTAGCGTTTGGGTGGGCACGGCTTAGCGCAGAGGTCCCCCCAGCAAACATCCTTGGAGAAAAGCTTGAGGACACCCTGGGAGCAATATTCCAGCAATGCTCTGGGCAACACTCCACATCCAGAAGGCCCAGTATCTCACTGATGACAACTACTTCATGCAAGACAGTTTTCTAGACAAAATTATTTGGCATTTTGTGCTTTTTCAGGCTCCCAAGACTAGTCTTCCCCCAGGCAAGAAATTAAAACTGAGAAGGAAGAAATAAAACTCTTTTGTCAAAGCATGGGGACCAGTCTCCTCTTGAAGCAGGGTGCTATCTGCAGGGAAAAACTCGAACAGCCTGAGGAGAAAACAGGTTGTACTCCTAACACCTCTCTGCACCAATTAAGACTTGCCAGCATCTCAATACAAACCCCAAAAGGACACAAAAAGTTGGAGAAGCAGAAGCAAGAGAGATTTGACAAGCAGCTCTGTTCTTTGAATTCCATTTGAGTCCCCCTGCGTGGCCTGGAAAATGTGAGTAAAACAAACCAAAGGCAGCAATAAAGCAGCCACAACTGCACACAGCAAGTTTGGATCCATCCACCTTTGCTTTCTGCAGGCATTCCCAATTCATACAATAACCTTCAGCATCAACAACTCATTTCAACCCTGCTGAAGCCCAGCGCTCTGTGCGCTGATAAAAAACAGTTTTTCTACTACGTAGCGCAATGACCATCAACTTCCAGTTGCCAAAGTCCTGCGGGCTGGTGAGGCAAAGTCCAGCCGGGCACAGGCAACCAGGGGACCTGCAGTCCCTGGGGGGGCACAGCCCCACAGCTCCCAGCGAGATGTGGGGCAGCTGGCAGGAGGCGAGGCCCCAAGGGTGTCAGACCAGACGAGGTGACAGTAATTAGGCCAACTTAAGTAAGGGCTGTGAGCTGCTTATCTAGAACAGTGTTTCCTATCTGATGGCCTGTGGACCACCAGTGGCCCCTAACGCACAAAATGCAGAGGCAGGAAACACCACGCGCGTTCCCACACATTAAAACAAACACAAACGCGGACCTGGGGAACATGGGAAGTCACAAACTGATAACCGACACGCTTGATCTGATTTCTGTTAGGCTATAAGTGAAAACTGTGGGTAGTGCTGCACAGAACAGCGCACGGATTTTTGTCTTAAACCAGCTAAGTTACTGCTGGATTCAAAAACATGCCAAGATACACCCACAGGAAAGATACCAAAACTCGTCAGTTCACTCAGATTGCCACTAATTTTGGCACAGACCTCTCCATTTGAGGTTAAAAGCACAGCAGCAGACTGAAATTCAGTGTTACAGTTCCCCATGACGTCCTGAAGCAGGTTTTTCCAGCTTGCTGGTGGGTCCCTCTAACAGCTTTTCTTGTTGCTGTTTTTAGATAGAAAGAGGGAGACATCAAACCCAGGAGCTCCTGGAATCATTTTGCTCCATCTTGTGGCTCTCTCTAAGAGGAAAATCCCCCTGACATTTCCCAGGATTTCCCTTGAAAAGCCCGGCAGCCTCTGTGCCTGCCCTGTGGCAGCATCTATGTGTCCCCAGCAGTGGGCAGCCTGCCACACAGAGGTGTGCCGTACAGCTCTCCCCCCGCCAAGGAAAACCAGGGTGACAGGAAGCAAGAGCCAAACTTTGCTGAGCGAAGGCTCTTTACGAGGATGGAGGTTCCATTCTCCACTTCACCTTGCTCAGCTCTCCCCTGGGAGATAGACGAAAGAGGTTTCCATCCTCAAGGACCATGCAAAGTGGTAACCGGGCAGCGCAGGGGCAGACGAGCTTTGATTTTGACTGGCTGCTATCCTACCTGGTCACTGAGGAAGGAAAAATCCCTTTGCCACATAGATGGTCACATCCTCCCTGTGATTTCTCGAGAGCTGTTCAAAGGGAAATTGGGAGCACAGTGTTCGGGAGCTACACAGCATGAACTGCCAGGAGCTGACACAGCATCAGCTGCTTCAGTCTTACCAGAGCCTGCAAAATAGGGTCAACTTTAATGGAAAGTCAGGAGGCATTTTTCCAATTATTTTTAAGCCAGCAGCAAAAAGCATGTGGCGAGAGTATTTGTTTTTAACCTTTCACTGCAGAATGACTTTGACAAGTCAGCTAGGCCAAACAGCCTCCTACCCCACTCTCCTCTGCCACCCCATCCCTCTGTGGCCGTCCTCTCGAGCAAGCCGCGTGGCACAACAGGAGCATGTCAGCAGATGAAACAGTCCACCCTCTGCTCCCCACAGTGTCCAGCCCGGGGGACCTTCTGGCTAGCCTGAGTTTGGCCTTCTGGCCTGCAGGACCCCCCTGCCCCACATGTGTGGTTTAAAGCTTTCCCAAGGAAAGCTCTCCCCCTCTGCAAGTGCCATGCCACATTCTCCTCTCGCTTGTCCACCCATGACAGCGGTGTGCCGGTGCACATCCACCACCAGCCCCCATCAGCCGACAGCCCCAAACAGCGACGAGCCGTTTCTGTTCCTGGGCGCACTATTTCCCAGTGACAGCAAGGAGCTGAGCCCTCTGCCCATGCTGAGCACAGACAGCATCCAACACGAGGCACTGATGGAGGAAACACGGATCCTGAAGCTCCACCAGCTACTCCAGAGAGGCAGCTTGCACAAACTGAGAGCCACCTCCCTCCATCCCTTTTCACCAAGGGGCAAGATCAGCAGAAAGACTTTGCAGGAGCCCTCGATGCGACAGGTCCTTGCCCATGGCTGACTGGTGACTGTGGGTCCAGGAAAAAACCTCCAAGGGGTGGAACCTCGTGATCTGTGGGACAGCCGAGGTGAGAGCAGAGCTGTCAGACACAGAGGGGTCCTTCTGCCGCACTGGCACCACAGCTCTGTCACCTGCACCGGGAGCTGTGGGACCCCACGCCTGTGTCAGAGCACAGCCCCGTTCTGCAGGTCATCACAACTTCCCCCCGCTGCCAGCGGGCAGATAGTTTCTTTGGGGCAGGCAGAGCCAGACCACCGCCTTCCTGGGCTGGCATTTTACATGGTACCAATGCCCAGAGCTGCGGGCTACAGCAGCCTCCTGATGCACCCAAGGAGTACCTTCCGCCAGGCAAGCCTTCGGGTTCCTGCGGAGCAAACGGACGAGCAGCAATGTCCTATTGAGGGATGCTGAGAGTTGGAAGGAGAAGCAGTCAACGTGGAGAAAAGGATAAAACAGAAAGCCAGAAAAGGAAACTGTTTTGAAAAGAGGTAAAGGGGAAGGCCAAGAAAAGTCTCTGCTGAAAACAAAGGAGCAGCAGAATCACAAGGAGAAGCTGAGGCTGGCAGCTGCTGCTGGAAAGGAAGGCAGATAATGCACCACCAGGTCACTTGTATATCTTCAGGGTGCCCCAGGGCCTGGGGGTTTGTGGAGAGCTCTCTACTCAGACACGGGTGTTGGGTGCA
Organism: Pterocles gutturalis; assembly: GCF_000699245.1. Classification (NCBI taxonomy): domain Eukaryota; kingdom Metazoa; phylum Chordata; class Aves; order Pterocliformes; family Pteroclidae; genus Pterocles; species Pterocles gutturalis. Next base: position 3,826 of record NW_010130491.1, on the reverse strand, counting down.
TGTTGGAGGGGCCCACAGTAGCGCAGCACACCAGATGATTCAGAGAAATGTCTCTCTTAAGCACTGGAGAGCATCTGAAGCAGTTTCCGTCTTCACATCATCCACGAGGCACCCTGTTGGGTTTGCAGGGTGGTTCTGCTGCACGCAGTCAGGGGATTTGCTTCCATATCCAAACACAAAGAAGTCCCAGCTTACAGCACCATAGCTAAATCTTATTTTACATCTTTGGTTGTAAGCCGAGACTGAGTGAAATGGAGCCGACACTAGGGAATTGTAACGCTTCCATTAGGAACTTGGGGCAGATTTGGGTGCACGCACAATCAATGCCCCCCCTTCCATTCCACTGCTCATTACAGAGTCATTATAGGCCAATTACACCCCGGAGGAAAGGAGGAGAACTGAAAACACCCCTCCTTGTTAAAGAGGTGAATAAAAAGACTGATCACATTCTGAAAAGCTGATTTCAACAGTGTGCTTCCTAAAAGCCGTATCAATTCAGCACATCTCCAAGGTGATTAAACGCGTAAGACTCAGGAAATAGTAAGGGCACATACACACAGTACCTGACAGCATCTGGACTGAAATGCTTGAAACCAGAGTCTAGTTATTTCTGCTCTGCCAGAAATCCTGTTTTCTTCTCTCTTCTCTGACTGGCATAAGGCAGTTTGAGCTCACATGGACACATGGCACTGTCTGAGATACTTCCTAAGTGTTATGCTTCGGAAAGAGCATTTTCAAAACAGGTTTAAGAGGGACAGCTGCAGAGGCCCACCGCAAACGTTCATCCCTCTCTTCCTCCCCAAAGAGAGAGAAGCTCATCACAACCCACAGCAGCACAGCGGGAGTTTTCTTCCGGCTCCACATGAACCCTCTCCAAGCAATAAGGGCTGGAAGCACCCACTGAAGTGCTGTCAGATTCTGTTCTGCACAACCCAGGTGTATTTTTTCTGGGGTTGCCCCATCCCTGGAGGGGTTCAAGGCCAGGCTGGATGAGGCTGTGAGCAACCTGGGCTAGTGGGAGGCGTCCCTCCCCATGGCAGGGGGGGGGAACTCGATGGTCTTTAAGGTCCCTTCCAACCCAAACTATTTGATGATTCTGTGATCTCAGAATTAATGAAAATCTCATGTTTTTAATCTGACAGCACTCACCATGATACCTGTTGGCACTACAATCCACTGCTCTGTCGCCTGTTTGTATCAGAACAAAAATACAGTGCATACAGCTAGACATTAAAATTCTTGCATCTCTACAGATTTGATTTAATACTTTCAAAGTAATCCATCTTAGATTTAAAAAGTTCAGCCAGTGACAAGCCATCTTTGAGATCACGCAGCCAGGAAACAGTACATGTAGAAAAAGAAGATTCCCATCTCTTAACGCTCATAAACACACACTTCTATTGAGAGACTAATTTCAGGCTTTAATACTATTCCAAATCTAGAATTAACAACATATGCTCTAACAGAAATTATGCCCTTTTTTATATCTGATTTTTTTAAAAGCTTTATCTAAATTAGTTCTGTCAGGGTGGAAAAATACTTGAATGAGACAGCAAAAAGTCATCACACTCCAAACATGCAAAGATCTAAATTAGGACAAAAAATAAATCCACCTCATCTGGCTGCCCACAGCCACCTTCCCTTCCCTCTCCACAAGGAAGGGAAAACAGAGCAATTTCACAGCCTCTCCCAAAATAGAATAACATATTTGGGCTCCAACAGGTAGAAACTCCACACAATGTCAAGCATTTTTCACATACAGTAACAATAAACCTTTTTTTAAAGATTTAAACTTACGTGTGCATATACATAGAGAAAATCAAAGACTAAAACCAAAAAAAAAAAAAGCAAGTAAGGAAAGAATTAGAAGACCGGTAAAACACACCAGCAAGGCACTGGCTGCCAAACATTGCTGTCACAACTCGAAATAACTAAAGGGAAGAGACAGAGAAGGAAAAAGAGGAAAATTAAAGAAAAAACATTGTGTGCAGAAATATATACATAGCTGTATACAAGATTTCAAGGCAGGAGGAAGAGGGCATCATCCTCCCCACTCCTGTTCCCCCAGGGCTCACGCCAGCACCGGGAACACGCACGGTCAGGAGGGAGCTGAAAGTCTACAGGAAACCAAACCTCAGCCTACAGACCTGTCCCAAGACAGGACTGTCTCTTTTTCTGCAAAAAGAACCATCAGAGCTACCTATGACCAGGAACTACTTTTATTTTTCAAAATAACTTTCACTGAAAATTTCTCCTACAAAACAGCTCCTAAAGACAACTGCCCAGTCTTTTGTGAAACATCAGGGAAGGCTTACAATTCAGGCTTGATTCCCAGGTTTTGTAGGAAAGTTTGATGAGAGCTCCCACTAAAGGAAAGGAACAACCCTGGAAATGCACATCCAGCCCAGGGAAATGCAGGCAGCCACAGACACCAAAAAGTTTGGCTTCTTCTGCTTCTGTAACTTAGGTCTCCAGAAGTCAAAGCACTGTACACTTAGTCATGGTAGATTACATTCATTTTTACGACACTTTATTAGAATCAGAAAAGTATTTACAAAGGAAGATCACAAACAAGATGTTATCTCAGTTCCTGGTAACTGTTACCCTGGGAAACTATGCAGAGAAGATTCACATAACATCTGCCTGTAGCATTAAGTCAAATTCTTTTTTATGCAATTTAATATGACTTTTTCCTACAGAATTCACTCAGGCAAGACATGCCAGTAAGATCTGAGAGCTTCTCAACAACAAAGGATCAAAAACGCTTTTTGGGACTAAGAGGATTTATGCAAGAGAACAGATAGAAGCAGAGTCAAGTCTTTTTGCAGTTGCCTTTCAGGTCAGTGCTGCTGGATCACAATAGAAAATGCAGGTTTCTAGGACATGCTGTCAGCACAAGTGTTACCTACACAACCGCGCTGGCAGGGTGTACTCGCCGCCCCAAGCAGCGATTGCAGCTGCCCGAGCAGCTGGGGGCCCCAGGACAGCCCTGGCCCTTGCAAACACCTGCATGATGGGTCAGGTCAGAGACCTGAGCTCCGCAGAGCGTCCTGAGAATAAACCCGGCATTGGCAGGAAATGTGCGTCTATAAACACTCTATTTTATACAGGCTGGAGTCCTCCACTAAATGATGGTAAAGTGAGAAACAACTCCTCGGCCCTAGACAACCTCGAGAGCTCTGTAAATGGCCTTCGCTGGAGCAGGAGGCCAGTTCTTACAGCCTAACGCAATCCTTCTGCTCCTAAACATTGCTTTTGTTCTCCATTCTATTTCCCTGCCTTAAATAAAAGCCGGAACATTAGAGGCCAAAAGCAACTAGGTAAACAAACAAACAAATTCTTGACAAAAAAAGGCACCTTCAGACACCTCCCAAGATCACCAGGGAGATCACACACCCCAGGAGAAGCGCGATGTCCCGGAGGGACCCAGCCCACAGCAGCAGGTCCCTGCTCCCCACGGTGGGGTGGGTGACGATCCCCCCTTGCCACCCCCTGCAAGTCACACCTCACACAGATTTTTAAACAACCAACCAGCCAAGTCCACACCATTGATCACTATATTCAAGTTTAACCGCTGTTGCTAACCGCCACACTTCTGTTACGGTGCTGAAAACACACACAGTTATCCTGCAGGGAACAAGGATCTGCGGCAGGTCTCGGGGGCTGCCTTCTGTTCCGCCGGGGAGATTTAACTGGGCAAAACCACACAGCCGGGGCCTCCCAGGCCTCCTCCGCGGCCAAGCTCCCCGTGCCACCAAGTCCCAGGAGTGTCAACCGCTCACCAACCGCCCTCGCTGGCCAGCAGGCTCAGTGCCGATGCGCAGGA
>NW_010130490.1:24002-26974 GCF_000699245.1 Pterocles gutturalis | reverse complement strand
GTCTCCCACAAGAACCAGTGGGAGCGATCACAAGATTTCTGCAGCTGCTGACAGAATGCCTCATCTGCTTCCTCCTGCTGGGAGGGTGGCCTGTAACACACTCCCAGCAGGATATCAGCCTTGTTAGCCCTTCCCCTCATTCTTACCCATAAGCATTCAAATTTATCATCACAATCCTCGATTTCTATACAATCAAAACACTCCCTAACATATAGAGCCAGCCCACCTCCTCTCCTCCCTTGCCTGTCCCTTCTGAGGAGCTTATAGCTGTCCATTGCGGCACTCCAGCTGTGAGACCTGTCCCACCATGTTTCTGTGATGGCGACTAGGTCGTAGCTGTTCTGTTGCACAATGGCCTCCAGCTCCTCTTGCTTGTTCACTCACAGGTGAGGTCTCCAATGTCACTGTAAGAGGGTCCACCTTTTTATACTATTAAATAAACAAGCTTACATCACTTTAAATGCAGAAACATCTGGCTTTCTTCTCCATTAGATTCCCCCCCAAACCTGGCCAGGGCTCAAGGGAGTTTCTTTATCTGTTTTTTCTTTGACCATGGTGTTCCAACCAAGGCCAGACATCTGTTCCTACAGCCTCAACAGCCTGTCTCCAAACATGGAAAGAAGGTAGTCTCGCGACATTTGGTCTTTGCTAGTGATTATACTTTTACTAAGCTATTTGCTAATGAGCACACATACTTTACTAATGATCAGGTACTAATATTATATGATGTTCTGTTGGAGGGGTTCATCTAGAGGTCAACTTTGGTTCGAGGCCTGTTGCTCAGGCCTCAGTACTTCAGCAGTTAATGCACTGTGATAGTTTGAAAAATCCTGTTATTGGTGGTGCTTTTTTTTTTGGACAATCAAGTTAGTATCTTCTAAAACTTAGGTGAATGTGCGTTGAAACAAGAACAGAGTCTGCTGTGTCTACTGAGAAAGACAGGGTGGTGGTTTTTTTGAACAATATCTCTTAATGTTTTGAATCTCCGCACCAGACTGCTTCCAAATGAAGCACCAGACAAGATGTGAATCTGCTGATCTGAAGAGTCTTTGAATCAGGTGTCCAGCTGCTAAAGAAGATGATGTCCATCTGTGTGTCTCATATAAGTTTTCTTTAAACATTCCTGGATGGTGGGAAAGAACCACTTTTCAAACTTTTTTACAAGATGTGCTGCTTCTTGGTTCTATAGGAAACCTGTGAGGTCATTAAGATTCCATAAATAAAGAAGAGGGGAAAGAAAAGAAAAAAAAAAACCAAAACAAAACATCCAAGGACAGAGTGAGAAGACTCTGCTGGTTCATAAGAGCCATTCTCTTCCTCATCCCCTCTGACACTGAGAGTCAGTTGAGTGGAAAATCACTCTATCTTGAAAAGAAGAGCTAAGATCCGTAACCTTAGGACTTACCAAACAGAGCAAAAATACTACTGTAAGCTTTTCCAAAGTGTTACTGACCCCAACTCCAAGTCTGTTAAGAGCTCCTCTGGTGTTTAACCAGCAGTAGAAAGTCTGCTGTCAAAAATAAATCTTCCCTCCACTCTTTCTCTCTCACACACCTAGTTGTGCAGCTTTTCCATCACACATTGTGTGCATGGGATGGAATGATAGCAAAAGTCAGCAAGAGTATGGCCTCATTCATTTTCCTCTTGTTAGTGCTTTCCTTATCTGATTCCTGTTTCCTGATGCTGTTCAATGACTTACTGCTAGGGTAAGTCTATCAATATTATTCTGTTAATAAACCTTACCAGAATGGCATATCGTAACCCTTCTTTACCCCAACTTGTATGCTGCTTGGTAGTTTTACTGGATTCTGCATGCATTATCTTACTCTGAGAAGCAATGTATATTACTCTGAGAAGAATGAAATGTCATTATTTGTGTATATGCTAACAAACTACAAATGCTGCTACCAATAAATACAGTTATCCAGCCCTTACTGACAGTTGTGGCTACAGTACTTGATTCTTGTGATCACCTACAGCATAATTTATCAATTTACTTCTCAGTTATGTGAAGCAAAATATACAACTAGTGCTTGCTAATATTCCCCTTGTTCCTATTATTGTAAAAGATTAAAGAGACAGGCTATTCGGTTTTCATACTGACCTCTAGAGTTGTGAGTATTCATTCACATCCTGTCTAATAATTCCTCCCAGGCTAGATAATCCTGTGCACAATCTCCTTCTGTACAATATGTCAGTCTTGGCATACCTCTGACCATCTGTGTTGTCCTTCCCTAGTCTTCATTAGGTTAAGGCAACTAAATATGGATATGTTGCTCTATTGTCAAAGTTTGTATTGTTGTATTAGTTTACACAATACTCAAAAAATAAAAAAGCCTCTTTCCCACTCTGATGATAGCACTTGTCATGGAAAGACTTGCTTTTGGGTTTCTTTCTCTTCGGGTTTATCTGGAGTTCTAATTTCTCTTGAAACATATGAAACTCTTTTTAATGTTTCCTAGAATGCTATATGTTTTCTGGGCACAGTGATGATAGATAGATGTTGAGGTACTACAGAAGAAAATTCAGGCTTTGATAGTGAAATAGAAAAGTAAGGGAGAAACTGTGAGGAAAATTGGTGTTCCTTTTGTTTGTTTTCAAGCTCAAAATATGTGTGCCACAGCTTGACTGAATTACCCTCTGAGTGTGCGTATCCATGTATGTGATCGACTATGATAGTGTTTTGCAGTTACCTTCATGACATAAACACCAGGGTAAGGAGAGATTTGATGGTTGCCTGAAGGGTGATGATCTAATGATGAGACAGAAATGTGCTAACATTTTTTGAGAAGAAAAATCCAGGGAAATTTATTATGCTGTCGAACCATTTTCCTGGGGAAGGAATGTCAGTGCCATCACTCTCATGCACTTAAATACTAAGGAGCATATATTATTTAATTATAAGGTGAAAAAAAATTAATAAGATGATGTGATATATCTTTGCTACATTCACCTCCCAACCCCCCCCCCCC
>NW_010130490.1:1637-23971 GCF_000699245.1 Pterocles gutturalis | reverse complement strand
CCCCGGATTCAGTTCCACAGAAAGATTCAGTTCCACAGAAAGAGGTGGATCCTGTGAGAATAAATAGCTGTGAGAGCATTTTTGCAGTGTTCATGTTGCATAGAAAATAAGACTGGGTAGAGAATAAAGTGTCAGGGAAAGCTATTTTATTGCTAGAATTCTAGCTAGCTTTGGTTGGTATGGTTGTATGCAATTAAGTCCCAAGTCAGTGGAATTATTTGGGATATTTTTAGTGAGGATATTTTGGGATATTTAGTGAGGATTATTGGGATATTTAATCAGTGAAAAAAGTATTTCGCCTGGACCTAAGGTTTAAAGCATAAATTTTAACATCAACAGTACTTCTACTCAGTAGAATGACAGAGGTAAAAACAGAGAAGAATGCACAGAAACTGAGGAGCTCTGCAGAGGAGAAAAATAAAATCTGACCTAGACTGTTAGTGCTATTTGGTATGGGTTGGCACCTTGTGGACGTTTTGGGGATAGCATGTGTTTTATCAAATCCCTTGCAAGCCTTCCTGACTGTTTACTCTCTTCAGTCACTGAAGATAATCCTGTTTGCAGAGATCAGCCTTGGTCTTTAATAGGCTCTCCATCACCCGACTGTTTTATGTAATCTGAACTTTCAGTGTAATTTAGGAATTGAGCAATCCCACTTTGCAAGGTAATGGAGTTCTGGGAAATGGAGAACTTTCCTTAGCTTGCCCAGTGGGCATGGTAAGAGCACAGTCAGTGTAGATATTGTAGTACTGCACTAATATGTGCTGTCAGAAAGCTCTGAAGGGAACTAATGTGTGTGGGAATAAAGAACTGGTGGTTAGCAAAAATGTAAACTGACCTTCAGGTTAGAGAATGATTGTGAACAAGTGAGGCAACAGTGCAGAAAGCCCTATGGTGAGCGTGAGAAGCAGCAGGTTCAAAACACCATGTAGTGGAAAACAGACAAAACGTGAAGGTCAGTAGAATGTAAAAGCAAACCAGGTTATGTAATCCTTGGTAATAAACGGGAAGCTTGCATTGCTCTTGGCAATGCTTCCCCTTCAATGAACCAGAGTGCATTTGGTGTGTTTCAGCACACCATTTGGCATGTTAACCCTATCACTGCAGCAGTTGGAAAGGAGTTATTCCATGGTTGTCAGCAGGACATCAGAATTGCAGGAAGAAAGAGCAAATGTGGGCACATCTGCTGCCTCAGCTGATGTAACACTTCATTTTGCATTGTAAAAGACTCTTCTCCCAACATGTTCAGATGCCTGCCATTCAAGTTGTGTTTCCATAGTGGTCTGCGTAGGGACAGCACAGGTGTCCACAAGACCTTTGTTGCAAATGTTTCACATCAAGTGTCAAATGCTTCTTCCCTGCTAGAGGCATTGTGGAAAGCTTAAGATGCAGTAGGTGACTGGTCTTCTGCCAAAAAGCAAAGTGTTTTGCTCCTGAGTTTACCAAAATACCAGGGTGGCTATCACAAGCAGGTGAAGAAATTATTTCTCCTCTATGAAGTGTGTATAGAGGGTCCTCTGAACTGAAAAGCTGTCAGAGGAACAGAGGCCATGTGTCCATTTTTCTGCTCTCGAGCTTTGACTCTCCCTCTGCTCTTGGTCCGTTTCTGTATTCATGTCTATCCCATAGAGTACTAGTGGGCCTGTCACTTTCCTGATTTCCTGCACTTGAAAGTAGCTCTCCCTTCCCTTATCTAAGCAGTTAGCTGCTTCTAACTTTGTTTAAATAAACATAAATATGAGGCTTTTGTAGTCATTTCCTAGCCCCCTTTCTTCTCTAGACCCAATTTCTGTCAAGGATAGTATTGATTTTTCTCAAATGGTAGAGAGATGCTGGTAAGGGCTTCTTTCTTCTACTTTTTCTGCTACTATCCTCATAAATGGAGTTGGATACCGAGATGCAACTCTTCATGGGCTGATCCTTTCACATATGCCCCATTTTGTCCTCTACTTGCTCTTTCTCTGTAAGCCTTTTGCCCTATCTTGCTCTTACCACTGTCTTGTTTATCTGCAATGATCTATTGCATTTGGCCTGATGATTCCAAAACACTTCTTTCAAAAAGAATTGGGCTGATTCATTCAAAACACTTGAGCTAGGACTGTGATATCTGAGCTTAATAGAATCATAGAATGGTTAGGGTTGGAAGGGACCTTAAAGACCATCGATTTACAACCCCCCTGCCATGGGCAGGGACACCTTCCACTAGCCCAGGTTGCTCAAAGCCTCATCCAGCCTGGCCTTGAACCCCTCCAGGGATGGGGCATCCACAGCTTCTCTGGGCAACCTGTTCCAGTGCCCCACCACCCTCACAGTGAAAAATATCTTCCTAATATCTAATCTAAATCTACCCTCTTTCAGCTTAAAACTGTTACCCACTGACCTATTACTACACTCCCTGATAAATAGAGCCTCTCCGTCTTTCCTGTAGCCCCCTTTAGGTACTGAAAGGCCACAATAAGGTCTCCCTGGAGCCTTCTCTTCTCCAGGCTAAACAAGCCCAACTCTCTCAGCCTGTTCTCATATGGGAGGTGCTCCAGCCCTCTCACCAGCTTTGTGGTCCTCCTCCGGACACGGTCTAACTGGTCCATGTCCTTCCTGTGCTGAGGACTCCACAGCTGGACAGAATACTCCAGGTGGGGTCTCACAAAAGCAGAGGGGGAAAATCACCTCTTTTAACCTGCTGGTCGCCCTTCTTTTGATGCAGCCCAGGACATGGTTAGCTTTATGGGCTGTAAGCGCACATTGCTGGCTTATGTTGAGCTTCTCATCTACCAGTATCCCCAAGTCCTTCTGGATGGTATCCCTTCTGTCCAGTGTGTCGACAGCACAACACAACTTGGTGTTGCTGGCAAACTTGCTGAGGGTACACTCAATTCCACTGTCTATGTCTCCCACAAAGATTGTTAAAACAACACTGGGCCAAGTACTGACCCCTGCAGAACGCCACTTGTCACCAGTCTCCACTTGGACACTGAGCTACTGACCACAACTCTTTTGAGTGTGACCATCCAGCCAGTTCCTTATCCAATGAGTGGTCCATCCATCAAATCCATGCCTCTCCAGTTTAGAGACAAGGATGTCATGTGGGACAGCATCAAAGGCTTTGCACAAGTCCAGACAGATGATGTCAGTTGCTCTTCCCTTATCCACCAACACTGTGACCCTGTTGTAGAAGGCAACCAAATTTGTCAAGCATGATTTCCCCTTGGTGAAGCCATGTTGGCTGTCACCAATCACCTCCTTGTTTTCCATGTGCCTTAGCATAGTTTGCAGGAGGATCTGCTCCATGATCTTGCCAGGCACAGAGGTGAGACTGACCAGCCTGTAGTTCCCTGGGTCTTCCTTATTTCCCTTTTTAAAAACAGGGGTTCTGTTTCCCCTTTTCCAGTCACCAGGAACTTCACCAGACTGCCACGACTTCTGAAATATGATGGATAGTGGCTTAGCAACTTCATCCGCCAGTTCCCTCAGGACCTGCATCTCATCTGGTCCCATGTGTTTTTTTCACAGATCGTTAAGCTAATGCTTAGGTGCAAGGGAGCCTGCAAATAACCAGTATAGTATCTCCATCTCTTATTCTCTTGCTCTGCTTACACAACCCTACATTTTTATGCTTTACGTCTTGTGGACTTGGTATATTGGGAGATGCTTTACCCTGCCTCCCATGGGAATGCCTGTGAGCATCTTGCATAAGACTACGCCTGCTTACAATTATTCGCCAAACTCCCTAGTGCAAAGCTGTTTCAAAAGCTTCAATCAATCTAGGAAGGGGGCTCAGACGGGACAGAAGGGTCACAGGGGAAGTAAAAGAAAATAGCCATGCATATGATTATGAAAACATAAGCCTGACTCATAGATAAGGTGACATGAATGCAAGAAGATACTCTTCTGGTTTTTCTTTCATGTTCTGTGAAGCGGCCAAACCAAAAGGAGCCAGTAGTACCCTGAACTATCATCCCTGCTAATAAGAATTACCTCAGACAAAAATGGGGATATTTGCCCAGAAAGTTAGGTCTGTAGCTCTTCATCATGCTAGATGAGTGCTCATCACAAGGCAGGATTGAACCTGATTTTGGTGGAGGTGCTCTCCTCTGACCTTGAGTTTCCAATTTGAGTAAAAGTTGTAAGTTTATGCAACCACAATGCGGTGGGCTGGGTGTGGCGAACCTGCTAGACTGCAAGAACTTTTGTTCCTCTTGTTTCTTCTTGCTGACAGACGAACACCAGCAGTGTGGGATATCATAGTCAGTAATGATTAGGTGCTCTTTTGTTTTTCCTGTGCAGTGGTTCAAGTAAATTGTAGCAAAATACTCTGAGTTGGAAGGGGGGTACACTGATCACCCTCCCAGTGAAGGTCATGTGAATGTCACCACTGACCTTGGCAAAGGCTAGATTTGGCAGGAAACTATAATGGCACTGTTTAGTAGCTCACAGATTTAATGGAAGCACAACTAACTCCTACTTCTGGTTTTACTGCACAGTGATCACAGATAAGATGGGAAATTATAACAGGCATTTTGAACAAGTACTAAAAGATGGCCAGTTTTTAGGCCCCCTATAGTGCAACACTTGGCCATTGTTTTGAAGACCTGCCCCGTGGCTTAGGCTGGGAAATCTTATTTCCTTAACTAGACATGATATTTTTAAGAATGAGAAGCAAAGTGAAGTTACTTTTGTGTTTTATTAGCAGCTTTGCACTTCCTTCAGGTTCTCTCACTGACAGAAAGTAGCAGAAGTTGAGCTTCCTGTAGATAATAAACCTATAAATCTGATTTTTGCAACATTGAATACTGGCAAAGAACAGTAAAGCTATGAGATCTCATACTAAAACCTTGGCTACTGGAACTGGGCATTTTATAACAAATATTTATTGAAATTGTAGTATTGATTGTAATTATCCCCAGGACTTCCTTGCCTGCCCTAGGGTGTGGAAATACGAGGCTGGATACTCTGCGACATTGTAGATGACTGCAGAAATAAGTGCAGTGGAGCATTCTTTCAAATAATGTTTTTAATCTTCCTACCAAAAAATTGCATTGGGTTGTCCTGTTGGGAGATCAATGGGTAGCCCTGGCTTCATGTGCTGTGACTTTAAAAATAGAATTCTGCCATCCAGTGGCTTTTGAATAGATTTGTAAGTGTAGGTGACACCACCAAGACCATTTAGTTTCACTTTGTTTCAGCACCAAACCAGTGAGAGCATTACTGCAGCACAGTTACCCGAGAATTTGCTTGAGAAATTCTTTCCTTTCAGAGTGGCGGGGAAGGAGCCAGTGCTGTTTATTGTAATGGTGAAACCTTTCTTTTGTTTATCTCTTTGCAGTTATGTGGCTGTGGGCTGCTGGGTGTGGGCATCTGGCTGTCAGTGTCGCAAGGAAACTTCGCCACGTTTTCTCCTAGCTTTCCGTCGCTTTCAGCTGCCAACCTAGTCATTACCATTGGCACAGTCATCATGGTGACCGGCTTTCTGGGCTGCCTAGGTGCTATCAAGGAAAACAAGTGCCTCCTGTTGAGTGTAAGACATTTATACTTCTTTTCACTAAGACTAGTGACTGTTGCTTTGTTATTATTTTATATAAATGACCAGCGCAAAATAGTCTTGTGGGTGACTGTAACATTGCCTTTGGCTTTCAATGTTCTGTATGCTTCCAGTATGACATCCCACACCTTTGGTCACAGTGATATCATTGGTGTGTTAGCAAATGTATCCTTGTTACTGTGTGCTCTAAAGTATTAGATAGCAAAGCAAATTAATATCTGTTACCTCTGAATGGTTAAACATGAACTGTAGGGTCAACCTGGATAGCCCTTCTGGAAATGTCTGTTAGAAGTATTGACTGAAAAATCTTAAGCACAGCTGCTTTTGGATGCCACTCAAAGCCTCTCATGGCTATTTTATGCTTTGCCCTTATCTAAGGCCTTTGTCAGAGGTTGGTGGAAACCGTCTGACCTTAAGTTAATAAGTCAGGGTCTCTGCCAGGCCTTACCAAAAAAAAAAAAAAAAAGTAATGATCTGATCCTTGTCAGCCTTTGTCCAGCGCTGAAGCACAGAGGTTGAGAACCCCTCTCAGAAAACACAATGTGGGTCACTCCTCTTGCATAAACCCAGGAGGCTTTATCGTTCTTCTCCCCACCCCAAGGAGAGAGGTATTGTGGCAGAAGGTGAGAGGAGGGCTTTCAAAGTAGAAAGCTTTCAATTCTGTCACAGCTTTTCAGTCACAGGTGTTGTGACATTAAGGAGCACGTGTGTTTTCCTTGTGTAAAAGTCTCCTTTACATGGTGTTGTGGAACAGCCGGGCAGCATTCCTTAGACCACCTGAGAGAATTAAACTGGAGGACAAATGTGCACCTGTTTTTTTCTGTCTGCTGCTTGGGTTTTTATGTTGTACAGCTAGGAAAGCAAACAGAGCATAGTTATAAGGTCTATGTCATTCATCCACACAAACTGCAACACCAGATGAATTTTATTTTATTTTTTAAAAGTGTTTATATTCTTACAAGGTTCTGCAAAAGTCTTTTTATACTATCATGACTATCATGAGTTTCCAATTGGAGAGCTTGCTTCACTGCATACTACGTCTCCCCCCAGTGTCTGTGTGGGGGATGCCATGCCTATGTGGCAGTCCACTAGTACGTAAAGGCAACTAGTGAGCATGAAAAGCAGTGAGAAACTACTGGAGCTCATACTTAGGATGCACCTGCAGAGAGACAGGTTTCAGCTACAGAGAGTCGGAAATAGAAATGATGATGTGGTTAAAGCCCATCTGCTAGGGAATCACGGCTGAGGCACATCGCCATTGATCTTCGTGGTAATGACTTTAGCATCTGTTCTGTAGTCTGTTTGAAGGAAAGAGACTACCAGGGCTGTGTGCTGTGACAGCAATCAAAAAAAAAAAAAAAAAAAAAAAAAAAAGGCAAGACAAAAGCATTGCTGAAACCTGCAAGCTGATAGTAGGGCAAAACCTAAGATTTAGAGAAAGCTAGACAGTTAGCCTCCTCATGATGGTGAGACCTACTGGAGCTTTAATGGCAATATAGTATCAAGAGCCTGAATAGTTTGAAATCAAACTTGCATGTTTTTGGCAGTAGAGGAAAGGTTTAGAGGACAAGACCTATAGTCTTCAGAGTTTCTAGCAGCCCCAGGTTTGCTCTCTAGTTGGCAAGTGTGTATACACTGTCTGTTTTTTGTTTGTTCTAGTTTTTCATCGTTTTGCTGATAATTCTCCTGGCAGAGCTGATATTACTCATTTTGTTCTTTGTTTATATGGACAAGGTAAGCAAATATGCCATATACCTTAATTATCTGTACTAGCTTTTAAACCAGGTTCAGTTTGCTTTTGTTCAATGGTGGTATGTGGGTTCTCCTTGCTCTTCACTTTGGTGAAGGTTTAACCTTGAGATCTTGTCTGTTTTCTGTAAACTGCTTCTGCAGGGGGAGGAGGAAGTGATGAGGAGGGCAAACAGGAGAGAAGAACCCGCTGAGCTTTACAGTTTCCTCCCTGACATAAAACCATGGTCCAGGGCATCCCTTTTAGTCTTCTCCTAAAAGCTAAGGTAGCCCTCAGCATAGCTGTTTGATGTGTCTGCAAGAAGCCAATCATCTTCTGGACCTGGATTGTGGGAGGTCCTACTTAGGACCTGGTCAGCTTCTTAGGGCGCAACCCTTGAACAGGACTGGAGGAGACAGGCCTGGTTTATTCACAGGTTATTCCAGATGCCACCAGCTGACTCACTTGATTGGGCAGTCCCAGAAAGTTTCACAAGGGTGCGGAGTAGATCAAGAGGCAGCTTCTCATAAAGCCCATCTGTAGGAATCTACTATCTAGTAGAGACTAAGTGAAGTAGGCACAACTGGCTAGCGTGCTAGATAGGGAAGACTGAAAAAATCTTTGGGGAGCTGGAGAACTCTGCTAAACACAGTACAGAGCCTTACAGTATGAGTGTGTCCAGACTGATTTTAAAACTTAAGTCCTGCCAAATTTGTATCTCCTCCCAGGTTGTCACTATGATGCCTGCACTTTCAGGGACCTGGGGTGAACTTCTGATTTTGAATGGGATGTCAAAGAGGGATGAAACATATAATATAGTTGTCCTTTAGGCCAAGACCCATAGGTTAATCCTTTCTCTGCTGCCAGCTCATGGCTGTCAGAGCCAAGGTATGTTCCTACCTTCATGCAAGACACCAGGCTCGGTCTGCAATTTATGCAAGAAATGGGACATCTCAGATCTCTCATTAAGCATTCCAACTTTCTCCTTTAAAGGAAGAAGAGCACATTTGAAAATCATAAATCCTGTCCCCAAGGAGAACAATAATAATGCTGGTTTTCAATTTATTTTGGATTGGCCATTTATTGTAGCCTGCCTGACCCTGTGTACAGGATAACTATGTTAAGATTGGGAGGCTGGGACTCTGGTTTTATGATATTAGCAAATTAAAGTACACCATAGTTTACAGGCAGGAGAGGTTGCTGTGGGGTATTGCCAATAGCTGTCTCTGGCAAAGTTAAAGTAAGCTCAGCAGATTTCTGCTGATCAGTCTTCAGTTAGTTTGAATCGGATCACGACTGTATGATGGACTCTTAGTATAGGGGAAGCTGTTTGGTATCCTGTCTCATGAGAATTAATCCAGTATTTTGCAATTGGAGGGAGAGAGTAGGTCTCGGCAGGTGCTGAAAGGTCTCACTGACTTGTGAGAGTCTTGAAGCTATGATGGAGCTTTTCTACCCATGTTAAGTTTGTGGTGAGAGAAGGTAAGAGAGATCCATTCAGTTTGTACCATTTGGCCCTTTCCCTTAAACAGCAGTGTATTGACTTTTGGTATTTGTTACATGGTGCAGGTCAGTGAGAGTGCAAAGAAGGATTTGAAGGAAGGTATGAAGCTATACAATTCAGAAAACAATGTTGGACTGAAAAATGCATGGAATATCATTCAAGCAGAGGTAATGTATTTTCTCAATCAATTTGGCCATAAAGACTGCTGCAGTCTGTTAACTGTGGCATCCATGCCAAGTCTAAACAACGGCTAATGCAGGCTTTGGTTTCTGATTTTGCACTCTTGAACATCCAGGCAGTACTGTGAAATTTGGGTTCAAAGTGTACTCTGTAAGGTGAAAGAAGCTTACTTCTCTCTGAGACTCCTTGTGCCTATCACAGGCACAGAGATAATCTGAAACAGAGAAGAAGCAGAAAAACCTGCACAGGTAGAACTGCAGCTTGGCAGCTAGGCTTTTGCCATTTAGCAGTTGTGGGCAGATTGCGGTGTTTGGGCTCATGTCTCTGACGAGAAGACTAACATACCTTGGGCATGGGACCATTTATTTTCTTTGGGGTTTTTTTTAAATGCTGTTAAGTATTTGCTTTTAGTGATCACTGAGCACAAAGCAGGTTAAAAATACAAAATTGTTGTTGCAGCCCTTTTGAAAATATACAGTGGTTTAGCAGAAGTAAAAGTTCATGGTGGTGCATGATTCACAGATTGTGCTAGCTAAGTTAATTTATTAATCCGTTCCTTTTTCCATAGATGAAATGCTGTGGTGTGAATGACTTTACAGACTGGTACCCAGTGCTGGGAGAAAACACTGTCCCAGACCGATGTTGTACGGAAAACTCCCAAGACTGTGGACGGAACTCCACCGAATTAGTGTGGAAAACAGTAAGACTTGCTTTGCTCAGGTCAAGACTCTGCAAGGGATGGGAAGGAAAAAAATAGAGGGAATGCATGTGAAAGAAAATGGGACCTTGGGGTTTCAATTTTCATCTTTCATCATTTCAGGGATGTTATGAGAGGGTTATGACCTGGTTTGATGAGAATAAACATGTCCTTGGTTCGATTGGGATGTGCATCCTCATAATGCAGGTAATACTGGTATGATGTTTGTCAACATGGCTTTGATTTGCTGTCAGCATTCTTGATTCTGCTGTGTGAAAAGTGATGCTCGAGTGCTTTGAGTTTGATCATTATTTCAAAAATGTCACATTTGTTTTATGCGTTCAGTTAAGGCCATCTACTCAGGAATCAGGTCAGTAGTCAGTCCCACAAAGAAGACATGCTACAGTGGGGGTTTTTAAACTGGTTTTTTAAATTTTGGAAGCAAGATCTAGAAGTTGCCAAAATGAGTCAAATCATGGCCTCTGAACTGAATAAGTTAACATGTTTTTAAAAAGATATGCAGAATTATCATAATCTTTTAAAGTTTTGGGGTTTCTGTATCACTGCTCTACTTTTGGGGGAGAATACCTGAATATGATGTTCTCGGTCACAGCTATCTGGCTAAACAAGCACAAGTTGTTGGATGAAAAGGAAGAGTGACTTCTATGTATTGATTCTGAAAAACTGTTGCACGTATGACAAAGAGCCCTGAGAGCTTTGTGCTTCCATCTGTGCTCTGACAGATACATCTCTGGACATCACTGTGTGCCTGAACAACATACATCCAATTTTCCTGATGAGTGTTGAAGCTTGATAAATATGGCTAGTGTAGAATGACTTTTAAAACTACAGGTGGACCATGAACGCAAATCAGCAGTGCAGTTTTGGCAGCTTCCCTGTACTGAAGCCCTTATTGTTTGTTTTCCTTCAGATTCTTGGCATGGCCTTCTCCATGACACTCTTCCAGCAG
Source organism: Pterocles gutturalis (assembly GCF_000699245.1). Taxonomy (NCBI): domain Eukaryota; kingdom Metazoa; phylum Chordata; class Aves; order Pterocliformes; family Pteroclidae; genus Pterocles; species Pterocles gutturalis. The sequence continues at coordinate 13,352 of NW_010130490.1, read as the reverse complement.
ATTCACAGGACTGGCAAAAAATACGATGCCTAAAGCCTCTGAAACATTATCACATCAACCCTTCTGTATCATCATAAAAATGAACAAAAGGAATGACCACAGAGAGTATCAAGCCTAGCCCTGCTGAGGGAATCCGTCCCATTGAGTGATCTACTTTGTTGTTATTTGTCCACTTATTATCACAACTTGTTATTTGACTAATTATTTTTGTCTGTTTCACATTTGCCGTTTATTTGCCAAAGAGGGGGGAACCCCCCCAAACAAATGGATTTTCTACACAAAAAACATAAATCTAGTGTAAGAATGTTTCTTAAGATGTTTTGCTCTACTAATCCATGCTATATGTGCAAAAAATTATGTGTGCTCAACTTCAAGAGAGAATTCTTCAAAGTCTTCCATTAAGTTTTCAAGCCTCACATCCAATTTATTGGAAGACTCAGAAAAGCCACTGTAATTGAGAGTCCTAGGAACTGGAGCTGCTCTGCTTTGCAGCTTCTTGTACCTTATGGTGTATACTTTTTTATTATGATAATGATGATGATTTTGGTGGATATAGCTTAGAATTTAGTTGCCTGACTTATAACTTCTTACTGTTTTTTATTTTACACATTTATTGTACATTAATTTGGCAACCACTGTGAGATCTCCTGAGGACATGTTTTTCAAAGTTGATAGTTGGTGCAGGCAAATAAAGACAAAACTTTTCTCAAATCCATGGGGAGGCATTGTCTACCTTTGTCAGGGCCTTGATGCCCTTACTGTAACAAAAGTGTTTCCTTTCAAATCAACGGCTCTTTCCTCAGATAGAATGCAATGCCTTCCCATTGGACCAGATGGTGAGCTTCCTGCTCCTGTGAGGCAAAGTTCCAATTCCTTTACTCACTCAAAGTGGTGTCTGGCTGCTTTGTTATCATGCTACTTTGAAAGCTGAAAGTACTGAGTAAGCAAGTTATTGCTCCCTGGCATGAAGGAGAGAGATTGCAGTCCGACCTACTGGCCAGTTGTCAGCAGACTTCACAGGTTGTGTTGTCTGTTTCAAAGTCTGCCCAAGGCATGGCATGCTACTGGATATGAGGGAAGGGGATGGGAATTTGATGGCAACATTGTGATGCCACACACTTCATTGAAAGGGGTTCCTCAGGCAGATGCCAGCTGTCTCCCTGAGCTGGAAAAGGTGGTTTGATTAAAGGTGACCAGATGATGGAGGAAAGAGACAATTTCCAAAACAGCATTCAGAGACAGCACGTGTTGTCACACCTTCAGTTTAGAATTGGTTCTTGCTGACAGATTGCTGAGTCTATCCAATGGGGTAGTTCAGAGTTCACTGCAGTGCGTATTTTTACCAACATTCCTGTTAGAAAACTTGAACATATATTTCTCTAGTTTGAATGCTGCTTCATTCCAAGCAGCTCCCATTTACCCTTTGTTCCAGCTTTTTGCTATTTTATGAAAGAAGGAAAAGCTTAGATAGTAGAGGATGTTCTGATTTAACTCCAGTCAGGGCTCGACTCAGCTCTGAAAGAAACACTGCTTTTTATACTAGCAGCAGTCAGAAGTGACCTTCAGAGATTACCTCATCCAATGTTACTCTCAAAACTCTCAAAATGTCATCTATGTGAGATGGGGTTTACTGTGACGTTATTTGTCTCAGTTTCAGGAACTGCTGAGCATGGAGATTTTGTGCCTTTCAGAGCCATGCCATGTCAAACTACTTCTCTGATAAACAAGTTTCTCTTTGTGTCCAGTCTGAATATTTATACTTTAAACTCTTATTAAAAGATATAATTTTCATTGTATCATTCAGACTGTTTTTTCCTTGTGGGCTGAAATAGCTGTTGAGTCACTTCATATCTGGGAGTTTTTAGTCCCCTGTCTATCTTTCCAGTAGATCCTGCCTGCATCTGTACATCTGGAAGCAATAGTGTTTTGTGTGGCCTCTGTGTCACTTTTTTTGAGTTCCTATGAAGTCAGTGTGACAGGAAGGAGTGGGAATGTGTGGGAGATAGAGATGAATTTAGGTGTTGCAGTGAAGAAGGAGGTTACTATTCTTAGAGCATGGCCGTTGCCCATATGAGCACCATGCCCAAAGTTTCACAGGGCTCTTGTTTCCCACTGAAGCAGACAATGCCATCTGGGTTCAGCTATTTCGCTTGGATTGCCTTTGAAAGAGGCAAGGGAAAAGCAGAGGGAAAGCACAGAAACTGAATACAATTTTACTTCCGTTTCGAACAAACATTGGGACCAGTAGCATCTGAGCCCACTGGAGATGGATGTTCCATGTTGGAAGAAGAAGGGGCTCTGATGCCCAGTGTTCTTGCTGCTACACATAAGACTGTATCCAAAGTTGCTAAGATGTGTTCCCATTTTTGCAGGAAAAGACAGGACAATTTTCATCTGACAGCTCCACTGCATTCTCCCTTTGGGCAGAGGTGCTTAGCTTTATCTAGCTTTCTCTGGCATTCAAAATGAGCAGGGTGCAAGACTGAGCAGGATGATCATCTCTGTCCTTTTGGATCACACAGTGGTATTTGCTGCGTCTTAAATTTGAATCTGCAGTCAGTTTTTGTACAAAAAATGGTAAGCTATATTAGTGAAAGTAATAAGGAAATAAAAAATGTTTATGAGTAACTCAGAGATTAAATTTGTAGTTGCAAACTCAGTTACTTGGCCTTCCATCTAAACTTATTTTTCTAGAATGCTTCATTCCATTTCACAACCTAGCAGCATAGATTCTGAAACTGGTCAAAGGGAGCTTTGGCTCATTTATGTATGCACTTTTTTTGCTTATGCTGGTAGGTGGCTGTCTCTTTTTCCCCAAATGTCACTCTGATTATTTAACTATACGTTTTTAGCATGTTTTTAAATAAAAGCTGATACTGAGTAAAAGTATATTTAATATACACAAATATTGATTTGTATAAATGCATACCTCTTTGTATCTCTGATTCATGAAAGCACAGTTCAAGAGTGTGAAAGTGCTGTTTCTCTGAGTGTTCCTTCACACTGTAGAGTACCTGCTGTTTCACTGTGCTTCATGCTTGGAAGCTGCAGCAGAACTTAAGCAGAGATAATAGGAGAACTACTTGAAGAACCTTTACCTGAAAGCTGTTGAAGTGATAGCAGTGAACCCTCCTGGTGGTACCAAGGCTGCTGTTAGTTATAGAAAGCCCAGGTGAAGGGTGCTCAAAATAAGTGCCCATAGCTAAGTAGCATGTGAGATGATGAAAACAATGGCATAAATGTCTCCAAGATGACAGAAGATGCCTTGTATATGGCATGCATTGAGTTTCTGGACTATGGTCATGGTTAGGCCAACTCTCCTATCCTGTGTCCACCCGCCCCATTTGTATGCACAAAATACAAAGTCACACACAGGAAGGGTGCAAGCAGAGGGCAGCCGAACATGGTCTTTCTTGGGCAGTGTATTGGTCAGGCATAGAAAAGGCAAGGAGGAAAAGGGCGTTGTCCCAGCAGATGGTTCTTGGGGACAGCATAGAATAGCACACATATAATTCTGATGTAACTTCTTCCAGTTGAGCAGCCTCATCCTGTAGCTGGCATAGGGAAACCTGGAGGTGTTTGCCTATGGACTAGCCATCTATGATGCAGTAGATAGTAGACACTAAGAAAGAACATGCCATTCCCACCAGCTGATTTTTGCACCGGTGTTTCTTCTATGCCATACCTACTTCCACCTTTACATAAAAGATTTTTACTAGGATGATGTAAAAATAAAAGATTTTTAAAAGGTGCCTCTTTGAGCTCATTTCTCTCCTAACCCCAACTACCACCAAAAACAGAAGGGGACAAAAAAAATTCCAAAAGGTGACTTGCAAAGATGTATTGCAACTCCACTGCAGTTTAAGTCCAGAGCTCTTGAAGCTGTTGCATCTCTGAAAATATAACCCTCTGTCCTCTCTCATCCTCCTTCAAAACAATAATAATAAACAGTAATAGGTCTGAAAGATCCTCGAAGAACAGCAAATTGCTTTTGAGAGCCTGGTAATATAGGAAGCAGTTTGCAAGTGTCCCAGAGACTATAGACTAGTTGAAGAGGGTACAAAGTATTGGAGAGCTTGAAAGACATCCAGAGGACACTGAGAAGTCTCAGAGAAACCATGAAAATTGATTAAACAATGAAATAGAGAAAGATCACAGAATAGCCCTCCAAATGCCAGGAAAGTAGAAGATGGTCTGAAAGATCCCAAGATGAAACAATGGAGCCAAGCAGAAACCAGCAAACAACAGAGAGTCTGAAAGAGATTCAGAGAACATAAAGTAGCCTAAATGAAGGGAAGAAAGCCTGTAACTGTCCAAGGAAACAAAATGTAGCAGTGTCAAAGAGGCCAAGGCAGAGAATACCAAACAGGCTCAGCAATAACAAGAAATTATCAGTGATATTAGAGGACCTCCACACTACCCAGTAGTACCAAGGACGGCCTCTGAGAGAGAAGACAAAAAAAAAAAAAAAAAAAAAAGGCAGAAAGCTTCAAAGTGCCCTAAAGAATATCATCAAAGAAGGGAAAATGAGCCAAAATCTGTAAAAGACTCGAGAGAACACCAAGTAGCCTCAAAGAGGCTAAGAAACTAGTAGAAAGCCTGAAAGAACCATGGTGAACACACGGCAGACCTTGACAATAACAAGAAAGTAGCAGAGATTCTGAAAGAGCACTAGGAGAGTATGCCTGCAGCTGCTAAGAAAGAGGCTAGAAAAGCAACAGAGAATAGCCTTGGAGAAGGGAAGAAACAAGCAGGGAGGCTAAAAAAGTCACAGGAGAAAGAAAAGTACCCACTGAGATGCTGTGAACCTTGAAGAGAGAGACTGAAATAGCACCAGAAAACCCAGTTTAACTGGGTGGGTTGGGGAGAACAGCAGAAATACTGGAATTGCTCAAAAGCCACCTCAGTGAGAGGGAGGAACAGACTGAAACCCTGAAAGGCGGCCATAGCAGCTTTGGAGAGGCTAGGGAAGTGGAGAGGTTGGGAGAGTCCCAGAGAACAGAGAAGCCTTCCAGAACCTGAGAGACAAGAAGAGAGCCTGAAAGAACCTCAGGGAAGAGAGAGTAGTCTCAGCGAAGGTAAGAAAATAGCATAAAGCCTGCAGATGTGAAGGATAACAAAGATTAGCGTCAGAGAGCAGCCTCACAGAGACCAAGAAAGAAGCAGAGATGTTAAAAGTATCCAAGGAGAACTCATGGTACCACTGGAGGGCCATGAAAGTAGAAGACTAGAAGAACCCCACTGCATGCAAAATATTCTTGGGGCAGTGAAGAAACAAGCAGATAGCCTCAAACAGCCTCTGAAAACATGCAGAGTAGCTCTCTGAGTGAGAGAGACTGATGAGGAGGAGTTTGAGATGGGTTGGGAGGAGAGCACAAGGAGCCTGTGGCAGGGCATGACCATATTTCTTCACCTGCGGTCTTTAAAAAAAAAAAAAAAGGCATTAAACAGTATTGGACCCAGTATCAAACCCCAAGAAACGCAAATAGTCAGCTCTCTGACAGTTAATTTGAACAGCTGATCACAACCCTTTAAGCTGAGTAGTCAAGCCAGTTATTCACTCACCTTGTCTTCCACTTATCCAAACCATACCTCAACGATTTGGCTACAAGGTTACTATGGGAAACTGTGACAAAGAGCTTGCTTAAGCCCAGGTGAACAACACCCACTGCTCTCCACTCATTCAAGTGAATAGTTGTCTCACTGTAGAAAGCTCTCGGGGTGTTTGGGCATAATTTGCCCTTGGTCTTTTCCCAGTTGTCCTTCATGCAACTGGAAGTAGTTTTTGTGGGTATGTCCTCTATGGTCTTGCTGGGAGTGGAGATTAGGCTGGTGAGCCTGTAGTTCTCTAGGAGCTCTTTCTTGCCTTTCAGGGAGATGGCTGGAGAGGGGCAGTGTGTGCCATATGTCTCTTCAAATCATCAGGAACCTCCCCTGTTCACTATGACCTCTCAAAGATGAGAGCAGCTTTGCAGTGACTTTGGTCAGCTCACTTAGTAGCTTTGGCCCTGTGTCAGGTTGACCCATGGACTTGTGTATGTCCAGCTTGCCTTTTGGTCCCCAACATAGTTTTGTTCTACTGTGGATAATATGCCACATCATTGCCAGATTTTACCACTAAGCTCAGGTACCTGAGGCCTAAGAGCAGACATTGCACAAGTAAATGCCAAGGCAAGGAAGGCACCACGTGTGACCTTTGTCACTAGGTCCCTTGCCCCATTTGGCAGAGGGTCCACTTTTCCTTAGTCTCCCTTCTATTGCCAGTGTATTCATAGAAGTGCTTCATGTTTCTTTACACATTCCTCATAGTTTCAACTCCAGCTGAGCTTTAGGCTTCCACATTCCACTCCACCACACTCAGGCAATGGCTATTCCTCCAGAGGTTGTGCTTGAAGTTTGACCAGCTCTTCTGGATTCCTTTGCCCTCCAGGGCAACTTCTGCCTCTCGGATTCCCTCAGCAAGCCAAAGCCTGCCTTCCTCAAGTCCAGGGCTGTAATCTTGCTACATGTCTCACATCTGGGTGGACTTTGGACCTGCATTGCAGCCTTGTTGGCAGTCGGGCCTCTGTGTCAGATAGCAGTGAGGGCTAGCTGCTCCACCATGGAAGGATAGTCAGGAGTGGAACACAATAATAAGGCAGGCACAAGCAGTGGCCTCACTAAGAAGGAGCTGGAATGCAGAATTGCAAGTCCAGGTCAGGATGAGGGCCAAAGACAGTGGGTCACATGCAGCCCCGTGATCCCCCAGCAAGTCCATAGTGATGAGGCAGATCCAAAGTCAGCCAGGAAGCTGGGGAGTCTGGGTCAAAGTCCACATTGTGCAGGTACAAGATCAGCCACAGACAGAGCTGCTACACAGCTGCAATGTAGCACAGGCAGGAGCTCACGGCAAGGGAAAGGAAGGAGGGGCAAGCGCTCACTCCTAGCCTTCTTCCCACCAACAGCTCTTATTAGCAAAGCAGCTGGACTTGGACTCAGACACCTAAACTCTAACTTGGCCAACTAAACTCCTGGAAGAGTGATGTCCTCTGGGCCCTGACACGCTGACCCCATCTCCTTCTTCTCCTGACTGGACTCTGGATGGATCATAACCCAATTAATTACCTTGTCTGGGAAAGTCAGTGAACCCTGTTGTTAGCACACCTGCTCTGCCCTCCTGCGCTCCCGAGTCAGCAGGAGTGCTGTGGGAGTGTGCCTTGGCCACTGAGAGCATTACCTGTGCTGTGGCCAACCCCGGCTCCTGGTTTGCCCCCCTTGCAGCTCTCCAACAAAAGTGTGTGCACCCATTTCACCAGGCACTTCCTTCCTGTTCCCTGTGCCTCCCCTTCTCTTCAGGCTTTGGTCAACATCCCCTAACAAACTTACGCTAGAACCCTCTTATCTAGGCTGGAAAGCCTCTTGGAAAACATGCTCTTGCCCCAGGCCTGTGTGGCATCCTGCATCTCCCTAGCACTCCCTGTTCCTCAAAGGGGGGCACATGATCATAAAAGCCAAAAGTCTGTCTGCAACACTGGCTGTGCAGTCAGGTATTAACCCATAGGTTGGGTGCCCTCCTACCCAAGCCTTTCCTCTTCAGTGGCAGGACCAAGGAGAACAGCACCTGGGCTCCACTGCCCTGTAGCCACTCCTGGTTTGTTGAGGTCTCCCTTGACAGTGTCACTGGTGCACACATGGCTGGGCATGTCAGGGGTAACAGGCCAAAGTCCAGACAAGCCTTAGTGCTCTCTGCAAGAGCCCCATCCAATCTCTGTGCAAGCAACAGATGACGTGAGGTAGCAAGTAAGATCAGTAGATGGGTGCCTCTGTACCCAGTAGAAGGAAGTCTCCAACCAGGTGGTTCAGGTTCAGGTGTAGTTCAAATTTGCGTGGCTATGATTCATCCCTTGACATGGGACCAGTGGACATCCCATGGCACCAGTGTTGCCCTGGAGTAAACAGTGGGGTGATGCACTGAGTGGATTAGACCAGATGCTGGAATGCACGCATGTGCACACATTTGAGTATGGTAACATGCTCTAGCTGTGTGAAAACCCAACTGTGTGTACAGCAAAGAGACTCTGGAGGTTTTCTTTTCTCATTTTGTGGCAGCTAAGTACCACACAGTATCTCACTGACTTCTCCCCCCCCAACAACCCCAGCAGGATGGGGAGAGCAGGAGTGAGAGAACTCATGGGCTGAGATAAAGATAGTTTAGTAAGTGAAGGAAGAGGGGAGGAGGGAGTGATGCAAAGGCAATCACTCACCACCTTCCACAAGCAGACAGCAGACGGATGCCCAGCCAGTCTCTGAGCAATGGCTACCTTCCCAAAATCCCTCTCCCCTCAGTTTGTCTTACTTGAGCATGATGTTATATGGCATACAATATCCCTTTGCTCAGTTTGGGTCAGCTGTCCTGCTTGTCTCCTCCTAAATTCTTGCATACCCCCAACCTACTTGCTGGTGGGGGGCTCAGTGGGAAAAAGACAAAAGTCTTGATGCTGTGCAAGTGCTGTTCAGCAACAGCCAAAACACAGATGTGTTATCAAAACTGTTTTAATCATGAATCCAAAGCACAGCACCATACAGGCTGCTACAAACAAAATTAACTCTATCCCAGCCAGACCCCATACATTCTTGTATGCCAGTTGAGTGCTGGGGAACAGAGACACCATGAGGATACACAGAGATGTGGGATGCAATTTTGCCTCTTCTTCTTATGGATGACTATCCTCTCCAGACTTCCCAGACAACCAGAGGCTACCAACCCCACAGTTTGCAGTGTGGGATTTTGCCTGAGCATCTCAATCATGCTCACTACATTCCTCAGACATAGAAGAAACTACTATCAGTTGCTTCTGCTGCCCAATGTAACTGGGCAAAAAAAGTGTTTCACAAATCCTTTTCTCTCCTCAGAGATAATCTTAGCACAGCACAGAGAGCAAAGACAGAGAGGCTGCACAGAGAAGCCATTTCCTACACTAGTGTTATTCACTAGGAGGTGTGCCATCTCCAGTCATTGAACAAGGTTGCAAGTAATCCCTGCATCCTTTTCTAAGTTCCAATGAACGGTAGGAGAGGAGTGCATCAGGCTATAGGAAAGTCTCTTGTTCTCTGTGTATAGGACTAACCATTAAATTGAAATCTCAGGTTGATGGAGTCCAGTGCAGGCATGACACATATATTGGAGCACAGAAGGACAATGCATAGTACACACACTGTAAGGGAAGTAGGGTGATGAGTGAAGTTTAGTGATTAAAACAAGGCACAGGGAGCAGCACTGCAGGGCCAGTGAGAACCAGCCCCATTCAGCTGCTTGTGTCATACTTGAGAAACTGTGCAGCTTCTAGCAGACTTGTCTCAGGCCTTAATGTCATTATGCAATGCTGCAGTTAGTTATACCTTGCTTTGTTAGACTAGAAAAGATAGAAGTCCAAAATTAGTGCAGGTATCGAAGAGTTCTGGTTCCCCTGGGCTCTGCTCCATCCTTCTCTAGAGAAAAACAAACAAACAAAATCCTTCCAGATCTCTACCTTTCTGCTGCTGCTACAAGTGCATCTATTTGCATTTAAGTTCTCTTAATGCCAGCTGAAGATTTGGGAACTTCCTGGACTGCTCCTCCCTCCAAAAGAGAAGACAGGGTGAGATGCTGGTGCTCAGTCTAGGCATAAAAGGAGACAAAAAAGCAACTGACAATTTAAAGCAACCAAGTAATGGTGAGGTATTGGGTATTAGAATGAGGCAACTAGGAAAAAAAAAGGATACCTAGGGATATGAAAAAAAAATGAAGACAGACAAAGAAAACTCTTGGCTGTGGGCTGTGTTCTCCATGATTAAGTGGTAGAACAGGTACTGTCAGGGACCATGGCTTTCAGTCAGTATCACAAAAAAAAAGTGTCAAATAACTGAGATGTTCCCAGACCCTTTCAATTTCAGAGATATTGCAGAATAGGGATAGGCCAAACTGGGGAAAGTACACCAGGAACAGAACTAGAAGGGTCTCTTCTAGAAAAAAAAAAGGATGCAGAAGAGTCAGATTAAGAAAGATCACATCTAACAGCTCCTTGAATCAAGATTATGTAGAGGTATAATGATTGCTTCTACAGGTTCCTCCACATCTCAGAACCAATGCCATATTTGAGGTGGACAGCCATTGCCTCCAGCCATGATGTTCTGTAATAAGGAGAATATTTCCTCATTCTCTTCTCTTGCCTCTGGGCAACTGTATTTGTGCGTGTACAAGTTTGTGGATACCACAGGCTTCACATGGCATCCTAGTATTTCCTGTATGCTGCAATATACATGCCCACCACAAAATCTTTAAAGTTTTCCACAAAGTGGCAAAGCACTGTCAATCTTTTTTTCTTTTCATGGCATAGTCATTATATTGTTACGGTTTTTTGGCACAGAATTTTTATATTTTATTCCTTCTTTGGTTGTTCTGTTTGTTTTCTGCTTACTCTCAGTTAATGCCAGCAGAATTATATTTCATTATAATTTACATTATCATCAATTGCGTGAATGCATCGTTACACTGATTATTTAAAAATCTACCATGAAATGTCAAATACCAAAGAATCACCCACTTTTCCTCTCTACAATAATGCATAATGGCAGTTTACCTTCCTTGTCTTGTCTTAGTTGATACATCCAAAAGCAGAGATCAGGTATTTAGGGGGACATAGACAAACTGGAGGAAAGGGTTCAGAGGAACCTTATGAAACTGAATAAGAACAAAAGCAAAGTTTTACACCTGGGAAGGAATAACCCCTGGCAACAATACAGGTTAGGAAATTACTAGCTTGTGAGCAGCTAGTCTTAAGAGTCGAGTCAGGACCCTGGTGAACAGAAAGATGGATGTGAGACAGCAGCGTGCCCTTGTGTCAAAGTTGGCCAACTGCATCTTTGGCTGTAAAATGGCAGGGCCCTACGCAGTAGGTTCAAAGCAAAGGATTGCTAACACTTGTTAAACTCCATCTGGAATACTGCGTCCAGTTTTGCGCCCATCAGTACAAGAAAGGCACTGATCAACTGAAGCAAGTTCATCAGAGGACCACCAAGACAGTCAGGAGGCTGGAGCACTTGCCCTGTGAGAAGAAACAGATGGACCTGGACTTGTTTAGCCTGGAGAAGAGAAGGCTGGGATGGGAGGAGTTAACTGCAATCTTCCAATATCTACAGAGGTTATCAAGAAGACAAGGCCAGGCTCTTCACAGTGGTGCATGGTGGCAGGACAAGAGACAAAAGGCTTTAGCTGTAATAAGAGGTATCAAATGGATATAGGGAAAACTTCACCATGACAACAGTCAAACATCAAGCATTGGAAGAGGTTGGTCAGAGCACTGTGCGGTCTGTATCCTTGTATGTTTCAAGACCTGACTGGATAGAGCCCTGAATAAAATGACCTGATCTCATAGCTGACCCTGCTTTAGGCAGGACATTGAGCTATATAAACAAGGTACATTCCAGCCTGAATCCTCTTTTAATATCCCCACTGAGCCAATTAAAGAGGCATTCTGTTAGGGTACTGACTGTAATTTCTCATTTCTTCAGATGATTTTTAGCAGCTTGGAGACACTGTGTCTGCTATTTCCCTATCCAGGTAAAGGCATCAGAAGGAAGACTGAGGGAGCTCACCTCATAGGGTTACAGTGAAAGGACAAGAGGCAAAGTGCACAAGTTGCAACATGGGAAATTCTGTCTGGACAAAAGGAAAAAAATACTTCTTGCCCCTAAAAT
>NW_010130490.1:0-1625 GCF_000699245.1 Pterocles gutturalis | reverse complement strand
ATTCCTAGAGAAAAAAAAAATGGGTGGATGACAAACTGAGCAACCTAATCAAGATTTGAAGTTAGGCCTGCTTTGGTAAAGAGACTGGCTTAAAGAACTTCAAGTCCTTTCAAACCTAGACCCTTCTATGATCCCACAATTTCTGTACCAGGCAGTACCAGTATGTTCTTTCTTTCACTTCCATTTGACCATTCCCTGCAAAAATGGATTTGTAACTCAAGTCATATGGCCAGACCTCTCCAGTTTCTGCCTTTTTGCTACTTGGAAGTAGAGGCTCATGAGAATCAATTAATAAAATTATGTTTTTTTCAGAACAGCTGTTAGTCTGCACACAGTATGTAAGATATCCACAGAGACCTTTGTATTTCAAAGAGGCATAAAGCATTGCCAGCATATTTAAAAGAAAAAAAAAAAAAAAAAAAAGTGGTTCAACAGGCATTCTGCAACAGCTAAGCCAGTGGCAGAATCCTCCCTTAGTCCTATCTTGTGTATAGACTCGTAAGGCAAGACAGTACAGGCAGGATACGTCCCAACAATCTTCACGTGCTTTCTAACAATATCAATAAAATATCATGGCTGGAGAAAGATGTCCCTACTTCCAGAAAACTCCTTTGTTCCAGAAGCATCATGTTTATGTCAGTAAAACACCCTCAGTGGTTCACCACAGGCTGCTTAACTTTTAGACTCAGAAAAATAACATTTTCTAACTCTCTTCAGAAGCGAGGTCAGCACAGCCAGGCTCTGCATACACATCCTGCCTGACACTCCCTCAGATGTCAGAAACCCATCATTTTCTGGCCATGTATGTTGGTTTTGGCATGCTGCTTGATGAAAATCCTTCGCAGCAGGATGTGCTGTAACTCCTTTGCACCCCTTTATGGGGACTGCCTGGTTTCTGAAGTTACCATCCCACTCCTGGCTGACTGCAGACCGCTTTAGCAAGCATCACTGCCTGCTTTTCCACTCTGCAGCTCTCACACTGGAGTCTCTGCACCAAAAGGCTGGAGCAAGCTACATTCATGACTATGGCCTCTCATACTAAGGAGTCCTAGAGCTGCTGCTTCGAGATCGCAGTTGTAGCACAAAGCTGCCCGTGGGCCCCGAATGCCCAGCTGATGGCTGTAATTCTTATTCCCTCTTTGCATTAGGTAATCATACCTCATGCGTGGCATGAACGGTCACTTCCACTGTCCTGCCTGGTGCTAACACGGTATCAATTCTTTAAAATGCTATGTCTACAGAATTAAATGCATATACGGTCTCACACACATTAATATCTCACAGGAACATTGCGGGCTGTAAAAATTCCTCTGTAAAGCAGAGGCCCGTTGCTCTCCAGGAGGACAGACAACAACCTGAAGAGCTAAAAACCAAAGTTGTGCGGTACAGAGCGGTGAGGGGTGCTGCCCTGGAGCACCTCACCGCCGAAATGCCACCCACACCGCGCGGCACCGAGAAGACTGGCAGAGCCTGCACATTGACAGACGATAGTCACAGCAGCGCGGCCGCCAGACGCCCACGGAGGGAGGCAGGTGGTCAAACTGACAGGCTCGGGCTCGGGCTCGGTCCTGGTTCCCATCCCGCTTCCGGTACCCCGTCCCCGAGGCTCCACCCCTTGACCAGCC
>NW_010130489.1:58381-117238 GCF_000699245.1 Pterocles gutturalis | reverse complement strand
ACCTTAATGATTCTACGATTCTATGATCTGTTGCTCCAGAGTTAACCCTACACTGAATATTTTATTCCTGAAGGGCAGAAATTTTTCTTCCCCCTCCCCTTGTTTTTCATTAGCTTTGTGTGTTTTTGTTCTGGTTCAAAATGGCATGAGATTCCTGCTTCTGTGGCAGAAATGCACCCACACGAGAAATCTACATCCTTGTTTTCAAAAGTAACCAAGATGCAGATCTTCTTCTGTATAATATTTTTTGCTGTAACCACTCTGAAAGCATAGCTATCCCACAGTCCTTCAAGGAGGAGTGGTCTTTATTCTGTTAGTTGTAAAATAATATCCATCATGGATTTTGGTTTAGTATTATCCAGTGCAAGATAACTAGAAATTAATCCCTTCTTGCTACTACTGTAATCCTTCCATTTGCTCTGTAATAGCTGTCTTTCAGACTAGTATTGATCCACATATTAAGGTTGGCAGCATTTGCAAGTTTGAGTGAGAAGTAATTGACATTTATGTCATATGTTGTTTAATACTTTATTTCAAGCAAGCTGTTTTAAAAAGCATTTCTGCTTACGAGTGCCATAGAAAGCAAGAAAAAGGCCAGCTTTCATCCCCCGTTCTCCTTGCCCATTGTGAATTTATGGTGTTGGTCAATAGGTTTTTCTGTACCAGCAAATTTTTTAATTGTTTTTTGTCTCAGCATCTGAATCATTTAGGCAAAATCAAGCAATCTGTCAACTCTTTTCCCTGGGGCACCTGCTGCTGGCTGCCTGAGTGCTGTGGACCTCCCTGGTCAGAATGGTCTTGGAAGGTAATGGGGCTGTTGCCAGGTCTGTGTGTAGCTAGTGTTTTCCCCGATGAATACTCCATCCAGCTCTGAGGGAGGCAGGTGTGACATACCTGGGGACACCGGCAAGGCTTGCAGGCGCTGTAATTTAATGTCGCTTTGATTTCTGTGTTGAGAACCTGGGTCAGAGAGATTCTTCTCTTTTGGAAGCAGTTTATCTTGTGTAAAACCACCTTGCAGGTCCCCGAGAACTGTTTGTTCTGGATGAAGGTCTTATGAAGAGTGGGGTGAGATGACCTTAAATCTGCATATTATACAATAGGCATCTGTCCTGGGTTCAGCTGAGACAGAGTTAACTTTCTTCATAACAGCTAGCGAGAGGCTGTGTTTGGATTTGTGCTCAGAAGAAAGCTGATAAGAAGTGATGTTTACATGGCTGCCAAGGTCTTTCAGCTTCTCTGTCTGTCTGCAAACAGGAGAAGCTGGGAGGGAGCACAGCCCCAGTGACCAGCCCAGGATTTGATCTCAGGGTCAGGATTGAGACCCAGAGTGGCCAATAATCTATCCCATACCATACCCGTCACGCCCAGGATAGAGGTGAGGACCCTCTGGAAGATCGGCCCTTTTGGTTCTAGATCTCTTTTGCTTCGGGTCATCTCGCTCCAGGTGGTTGCTCTCCCAAGTCCTTCCCCCCCCACCCCGGTCAGCTCTGGGTCTGGGACGCTCGGACTGTTCTCTCCGTTCTGTGAGTGTGGTTTCGGGACTCTCCCTGCTCTGGGATCATTAGCTGGGAACAGGCTGAGCCTTGGTCATCGGGTGGGGGGCAGTGTCACTGTGTGTCACTCATTTGTATATTTGTATATAGTGTTATTTTCAATATTATTGTAGTTTAGTTATTAAACTGTTCTTATCTCAACCCACGAGTCCTTTTTTCCCTTTACCCCTTTAATTCTCTCCCCTGTCCTCAGGCTGGGGGGGCAATTGCGTGAGTGGGTGTGTGGTTTGGCCCCCAGCCAAGGGCAAACCCATCACAGCATCCAAGCTTCTACCCCCCACACTGAATTGTGAAAAACTGGCTCGTGTTTCTTTTAAACCAGCTTAACCTTTCCTCCAGCCTTGTTTGTCATACCTGTTGGTATGAGGGGCAGTGTGGCAGCCGCACACAGAGAGCCTTCGGCAGGAGGAAGGGCAAGGGATAATACCAAAACTCCATCGTTTCCTGCTCTCCTGGATTCGCCTGTCTCACTGTGCTGACAGCTCATCACAACTCTGCAGTGAAGCATGTCAGTAGTTGCCTGATCTCTTTGGGTCCCTGGGAAATCAAAAAAGTGAGTTGGTATTTCCAGACTTCTGCAGGATGACACGCAGCTGATGTGCATTGCAATTGCCCTCTGTGCAGTTGTGTGTCGCAGGAGTGGTGGGATCTCTGTGATGTGAGGAGTGGGAAGGGATGGGATGGCTGGAAGTTCATAATATGTGTGTCCAAGCAGGCAGCTAAGCTCCTGGTGCTTATTAAGCACTCCTAGGTAAACACATGCTGATGCTGTCTGCTTGTAAAATGAGGTGCAATTTTAAAAATTCAATAGATATTTGAAGGGTGATAAGCATTTACTGTAAAAACAAAACAAAACAAACCAACCAACAACAACAAAAAAACCCCCCACACAAAAAAAAACCCCAAAAACCCCAAACCCACAAAAAAATCCCTCCTGAAACCAATAGTATTATATTGTACATATTTAAATATACTGTTTACAATCTCGAGTGCTAATTCTACACTTGAAGAAAAGGCAATGAACAGAGGAGAATGGTTTGTAAGTGTTAGGAACAAATGGAAGTTAGTGCCTGTCTGTGTACCTGAGGCTATAGAGTTTATCTGTGCAATTCTACGCAAGGACCAAAAATATTTTGATTGAACCAGAGCCTATTTCTTTAGAAAGAAGGCTTATTCTCAATTTACAGGCTTTAAAGATAAAAAAAATGCATGTGTGCAAGAACGTGCAGCTTTATTTTCCAGCTACTATGCGCATTCAGTTTGATTTCTTGTTTTCCACCTTTTAATCTTTCTTCAGCTTTCTTAGGTCCTTTCTGTAATTCAAGAGACACTGATTTCTTTAGAAGTTACTTTTTAACTCCCGTACCCAGTGTTCTGCATCATCAGATCTGTCACAGTCACATTCAAGAGGCAGAGTGCAAGGAAGGAGGTCTAATGAAATTCAGAAATGATCAATCACCCCTGCCCTGATTTTAAAATAAATTTATTCGGACTATAAATCATGGAATATAATTAATTAGAAAGCATAATATGAATGTTGCTTTAAAGGCATGTGTATGCATCCTTGAGGTCTTTTCCAACCCTAATGTTTCTATAATCACCACTTTACCATCTTAATAGAATCTTAATGCTAGAATTCTTACAATCTGATGAGAAACCGTAAAAGGTGGCCAGCTCACTGTGGATGAGTCTGCCCTTAAGCTCCTGCTGGGAAATCGCAAAGTGGGAGTTCTTGTGTGTGTACAAGTTGAATGCTAGAAAGAAGTAGTTTCAGGACGGAAACCTATCTTTCTGATGGACTTGGTAATATAAAGTGGCATTATTGCAAATAGGGTAGCTGTCATCATCATAAGAGCTTTGGCACAACAGAATATTGGGCCAGGACTGGGGTTCCCAGATACTGCTGTCAGCCTCAGTTTTCCGAAGCTATTGATAACAAATTCTTATTTTACAGCAGTTGAACAAATGTGTACCTCTACTTGTGGGAGACATGATATTTGTTCTTCTAAAATACTTTTTGCTGACTTGAGTGTGTTGCTAAACAAAATCTCATGTTAGAAAGCAGAGGCAGATTCTTAGTCCTCTATGTCATGTTTATGCTAGGAGGTATCTGACGTAACTGCACTTTCAGTTTTTGAAAAAAACACTGACTTGCAGTATATTACTTGACCACTGAATGTCTCTGAAAACTATATAAAGCTCCAGGCACAGCAAGTTATGTCCCCATTTGAGCTCATTCTACTGAGATTATAAAAAAGAAAAAGAATATGCCCACTAGGATGTTCTCTGGCTGTTGTTTTGTATTTCCTGTGTCTTCTCTGCCTTTTCTACATTTCCCATCTAAATCTTCGGAGTTGCACCATTGCTCAATACAGTGGTGACTATTCTTCATGTAATCTGTTGTCCATACTATCCTCTATCCACTTGATTTTTGTACTGTTTATTCTCTAAATTTCCTCCTAAACTTCTCCACAGAAGACCTGGAGCTTCTTGCTTCCTGACTGTGTTGTCTTTGTAGTATCTTGAGTCTGTCTTTTCTTTCTTTTTTATCATTTAGCAATTATTGAGCACCTTGAAAGGTTTTTCATTAACACTTCATCCTAAACTGATCAGCTCCCAGCTTTTATTTAAATACCTAATCAAAAATAATCAAGTCTGGAAGCCCTTCATCATGGATAGAGGGTGTTCAGTAGGGCACAGCAGGGAAACAGAGGTCAGGATTTTGGTTTGCAGAGTGATGCTGATTTTACAGATGGATCTGGGCTGGTTGTTATATGGCTTCAACTTACTCATGAGCACATGCAGCTCTGCTTCAGAAAGGCACCGAGATGTTTTAGAGAAAGATTTTGTAGGTCTCTGAAATCCTATGAGGATGGCTCCTGTATACGTGCATTTCTGACAATAACAGAGTAGAAATAATTCTCTGCCTTTAGTTGAACTTTGGTTGTTATTGAGCTGTTCTGTGTGGATTATTTTGTTGCTTGAAGAATGAAGTAATGAATTAAAAAGGAAAAAAAATTACTCCCAACCAAAAACCCTAAATAAAACTCCTAAATGTTGATAAAAGGCATGGCACACTATGCTTAGAACACAGCTGACATTTATTATTAAGTTTTAGAATGACAAGTTCTAGTGGAGTTGAGTTTGTTATCAAATTTTCATCACTTTGTGCTTGGGGTCAGGTCTAAGAATTTTTAGAGGAAAAATTTATGATGCCTAATAATATCTATGTGAAGACTGTCTTGGGTTGCCACTGCTGGATGTGGCCAGGAAGCAGTGTCTCTAGAACATAGGTTTGTAACTGTTTCTGGACACCGCTGTGTGCCTGGCTGTATTTCCCAGCAGAGGAACTGCACTTTATATCCTACCCTGTTTTTCTCATGTGTGCAGTTCTTTGTATGAAAGATCTGAATTGTTGCTTTCAACAGGGACAATAAGTGCTAATGCTGCTAGCAAAACATTCATCCTTACATCAAGTTTTTCTTTTTTAAATAAAACACAACTGAATCTGACCCCAGTCCGTGGGCACCAGCAGTAGAGTTTCCATGGGTGTCAGGGGAAAATGTCTGGAAGTGATCACGTGTGTAAGTGCTTAGGAGAGTACTGGGGCAGGTACAACCCCTGGGTAAGCTTCTGTCACTGCACTTCATTTAAGGTTTTTCATTTTTCTAATCCATCCAGGTTGCAAACACTTGAAAATACCACAACGTGATGATTCTTGATGTCTGTTCCCAGTGCTTGATAGACAGAATTTGGCCTAGAATGTGAGTGTTTTAGGTAAATACTATCCTTTTATTTGATGATAAAGTTAATTTCTTTTTGTATTTGCCCTTTACGTTAACAACAAGATGACAACTTTTTTTCTTTCTGCCTCTGCAACAAAATCTACAGCAGGTGTTTCCTGGGGAGAGAACACATTTCAGGGAAGCTCGTGTCACGTTGCAGTCACTAAAATTAAATAAATTAACCCACCAAAATTATGTTTGTACTGTGGCAGTGCCCAGAGGCTTCAGTCAGAGCTGTGGAGGCGTTGTGTTAGGCATCAAACAAATGTGGAGAAAGATGACGGTGAGAGGAAGAATCTCAAACTGGGGGAGTTAACCAGCAATCTGGCACCTGTGTTAATTACAGTCGAGAGATTTCTTTGAACAGGCTTAAGGTGTGTAAGGAGTTAGGAACTCTGGTGGCCTCCAGCAGGTTAGAGACCAGAGCCATGATCCCACAGAGGTGTAGCAGAAGTGCCCACTATGTTGGGTGTGGGTTTTGAAGGATGATAATTATTTTATAATACTGGAGTGACCTATGAAGGTATTCTTATTGCATGCCGAGAGGTGGAGTAATTTATTAGAGAAACAGGAAAGTGGGATTTTCAGTCAAAGATCTGCAGGAATCAGAGATTGAACAGGGAATAAAACTCTTACCCTGCTCTGGATTAAGTCTTCCAAATGTATAATCCCCCCACACAAGTCTGGTGAGGTGAAAGGACAGAGAGCTATTGCTGGCCATCTCATCTGTCCCAAGACTGGACCAGAATGTGGGAGCTCAAGTACCATATAGCCCTTTTGAAGGTTGTCCCTGGCAAACATGACTTGGTGTTTTCTTGATAAACCTTTTCTGTACACTCACTGTCGGTAAAGAGCATCTGTTTTTGAAAATCTGTCCCTAGAAATAATACACTGCAAAGCACTGCAGCCTTTAGAAAACCCTCCATCAGGTCTGAAAGAGGCAAAATTTTCAGCTGGAAAATGAAAAGAAAAATGATAAAGCAAAGAATGAAGGGGAAAAAAATTGAATTTCTACACTTTTTTTTTTTTAAATGAGTCTTTTTAAAACAAAGAAAAAGCTATCCAGCTGCTAAGATCTGTGTGGCTCTCGCTTGCATCTCTGAGAACTTGTGAAGGTGTACGTGCAGGGGTGCTTCCCTACCTGCCCTGTTTCAGCAAAACCCACGTGCAGAGGAGGCTGCTTGTGCTACCTGTTGCTGCTGAGCTGGCAGAAGTTTCAGCAGTTCAGTAATTTCTTTCTTTTGGATGATTTATACAACAGCTGCTATTTATCTACCCCAGTCATTACGCAAGGGACTTTGGATAGAATATGCCGTTTAAAACCGTTGCCAACATAGGAATCGTGCAGAGTATTTAGTAGTCGGTGTTGCATGAGTAACACTGCTGATCTAAAGAGAGGTGTAGAGCAATGCTCCCTGTAGCTCTTCTGATCCATTAAAATGATTTACAGTTCCCTAATAAGACATATTTGCATGCATTTTCAATTTTGGTATGGAGCAAGTCATAACTCCGGCAGAAGATTGTCATAAGAATAATTTTGATGCCGCCTCTTTCACAATCCTTGCAATAAGCAGCTCACTGGCAAAAATCATGTACCCGAGCTTGCCAAGTGATACACTTTTTTATTTTTGAGGCACTTTAGATGTGATCTTGAGGTGAAAAAGATGACACTTCATTCACTGTAAAGTTTCTAGCTTTACCTGGGCTATGTTTCAAATTTATCAAAAAAATAAGTTCATGAATGACTGTCATGATGAAGTTTTTTTTTCCTCTTCTCCTACAAGCATTTTAAAAAAATTATTTAGAAATTACAGAAAATGACTTGATAAAATGGTTGTGATAGTCATGGAATCACACGATGCACATTTGTGTTATTTTGCCTGGGCAGTTGATAACATCTGTCAGAATCCTGGCTCTTGGTGGCATTTCTGTCGCTGAGCAGAGCTGGGTCTTTGCCAGGCATGTTGGGTGATATTTGTCTAGCCTATTTTTCTTCATTCTTTCCTTAACAATATTTGAGATGAATCTCCAGTTGCAGAGCAAAGAGTGAGGATTTGGAAGAGTTCGGAGGCTGTCAACATGTAGAATTCCTGTTGCTTTTCCTTCAGGCATGTTTTTTTTTTTTTTTCTCGAAGCAGCACAAAAAAATTTAGCAGTTACTCAAACACAAGAAGAAATTCAGGAATTTGGGACCTGTCCAGAGATCTGTATTGGTTCAGAGATGTTAATCTTTGTCGTAAGAAAACATTAGATTTTGCTTTCATTCACACTAATGTAAATCATAACCCCACTGGAAGCTGATGATTTATTCCAGACTTGCACTTCTACGACTGAGAGCAGAAGTTGCTTCATTAGTTTTGTCCAAGAGCAAAGGCTGGAGTACCCAGGTAACTGAGTCGTGGTACATAAAGTATTAAATTATTTCCTGTGTTGTATTCTCCTTCTAATAAAAAATTTTGTAAGGAGGTTTGGGGGTTTGGTTGGTTGGTTTGGGGTTTTTTGTTTGTTTGGTTTTTTGTGGTGTTTTTTGGGGGTCTTTTGGTTTTTGGGGGTATTTTTAGGGGTTATTTTTGTTTATTTGGGGTTTTGGGGTTTTTTTTTTTGTTTGTTTTGTTTTTTTAAAGATTTGTAAGGACTTGTAGTCAGCCTTGCCTGCCTGTAGCCAGCCTCTCTGCATGAGCTGTGTGCCGTTGCCTGTGGCTTGTGCTGTGGAACTGATGCCCAAGCGGGTGATTCAGATGTGACCCAGTTCCCTTTTTGTTCTGGCTGTCGCTTTTTCCCTTTCCTTATGCCAAGATTATCCTCTGTGTTGGGTGTCGCCTCTCGCCACTCTAGGAAGGCTCACCCTGAGACACCTCCTTGCAAGCTGGTCCCACACGTGGTGTGTGCCAAGTGCTGGAACAAGCCACAGAGACATTTATGTGCAAGGAACCAAGCAAGCCTGCAGCTGCTCTGCTCCTTCCTATCGGTCTGATGACTTACAAGTTCATAAGAGCAGAGCCTGACTTTTTTTGTGCATTGGTGTTTGGATTTATCCCTGTGTATGTAAATAAAAGCAGTTATTTATTGAGGGAAGATAGTTCTTGCAGTATGTTCCTATTGCCTTTTAATAATCGCTCTTCTTGGCACTTTCCTGGCTCTTTGCACCAAAGCATTTTTGAACGGTTTATGTGTATAAATGTATTTAAGCATCATTGCACTCCTGTGATACTTGGAGGCTAGAATGAGAAATGCAGCTGCACTGCTCCACTACCTGAATGTCTGTGTTTGGAAAATTACCCTGTTTTCCCCTTCCAAAAGGTGAGAGTGTAGGTAGCTTGACCAATATCACGTTCTGAATCACAGGAAAAGAAAAATGATATCTATTTCATTGGCCTGGATATCTATTTCATTTTTTTTTTCTTTTAGTAATGACTGAATGACTAGGAGCATTCCTTCCCAGTGTTGGGCGGAAATGTGTGGGTTACGTGCAGAGGAATGTGGTCAGCATCTCATAGCTAGCTGTCCTTTTGCTGACCCACTCCTCAGGAACTAAATGTCAGTGTCCTCCTTTAGCGGAGAACTGTGCTTGCTGAGAAAAGTGCTTTGCAGGATGAAGATGCCCGTCTGTAACTGGTTAGAAATCATTCAAGAGGAAGATGCAGAGAACATCTTCTCTTTCACTTTCTTGTCTGGTACAAAGTTTTTGAATGTTATATGGTTTTAAATGTCCTTGTCAAAGAGCCATCAAAAGATCTTGTGATACCGTGTTTAAACAGGGCATGTGAAGTGGAATGGCTTTACCATTGGATCTTCACTCTAGGAAAAAAACTGCAGTTTAACTACGTGGTTCCTTCCGTTCATAATTTTCTTTTAAGTCCTGAGAGTGTACCTGGTGCTATATATGATACACCATGAAATTTGATGGCAGAAAAAAAAGACAGGATTTAGAAAACTATTATTTTTTTTCCAACCCATAACATTTTTTATTTCCTTCAGGGGAATAACTTGTTTCCTTCAGTATACTTCTATTTATATCTTTGACTCTTCCGTTCCTCTTGCCTGTGAGATGCTTTTACAAAATATATTATGCAATAATCGCCGAGTGCCAGGGCTAGATGTTGCAACCAGCTGGATGTGGATGCTGGCAAGCAGAAGCAGTCTGGATGAATAGCTGCTGCCTTGCTCTTTAGCCTGGTGTGAGCAAGCTGGGGAGCGCTAACGGGGAAAGTTGTCTCCCTGCCCAATAAATCCTTCTCTGTAATTCTGGCTTTACACAATAAGTCTAGTAACTATAGCTTAAACTAGAGATCGTGGAATGAGCCTGCTGGGCTGGGGGAGAACATCCTAAACAATTCCTATTGACCAGGACAAGTAGAGGGACTCCAAGTAAAAGAGGGAGCGCTGGTGAAATATTTTAATTTCTGAGAGTTCAGCCTCTTTTCCATCCATGTGCCCTTCTAAGGGCTGATAAAGGGGTCCCTGCCTGACAAGACTGAGTGAATGTATTTACATTGCCTTTCTGGTATGCAGGAGAGAAAAGGAGGTAGCTGGTCTGCTAAAAAATCAGTGCTGAGGGGTGTACAAGTCAGTTGTGATGGCCGTGAGTAGGAGTTGGGTAGCTGACTGAAGTACTTTTCAAGAAAAAAATGTTTGAAATACAAGGTTTTTCCCTATAAAAGAGGAGAAGTAATACATTAATCTTACATCTCCTATCATATCTTGGAATTCAGTTGCAGATTATCTTAACATATGCAGTTGTCATACTGAAAAGACATCCATGGGAAAATATTGAGATTTTTAATTTGATCCTGTTTTTCTGATTACAGCCATTCTGTCCTGAAAGTGAATAATTGTAAAGGATGGATATAAATATATCTTGTGGGTTTAAGTGAGGACTTTTACAATATTCTACGATTTAATTGATGCGATTGTATAAGCTGAAGTGCAACTCAGTGTATCTTTTATGGAGAAAACATACTCAGCTGTTTCTCAGCTTGGATAGCTGAAGTGAAGATTTTCTAAGCCCTGAATAAACATCTTTCCCAAGTATGCAAGTATTTGATGAAGCAAAGCCGCATAAGGTGCGGATAACAATGCCTCATTAGCTGTTGGGGTTTTTTTGGTTCAGGATTCTCATTGCAGTCTGTTTTGGTTCACAAATTAGCATGCTAATAGCCTTTTACTGCATTGATTTCCATTTTTTCAGGGAGCAACAGCTGACTGATTAGGAGAGGTCTCAGACCAGATGGCAAGGAATTTGGAACCTGATTCTGATCTTGCTTCCAGGAGGAGAAACAAGAAATAGCGCTGTTTACATCAGTGAGACGTAATGGAGAATTAAATGATTTCAGAGGGATCAGAATGACAGCCAGGGTTTTTTCCCTGCTCCCCAGAAAGTCTTACACAATAAGACACTTTCATATTTCTTCAATGTAA
This sequence comes from Pterocles gutturalis, assembly GCF_000699245.1. NCBI lineage: Eukaryota > Metazoa > Chordata > Aves > Pterocliformes > Pteroclidae > Pterocles > Pterocles gutturalis. Next base: position 106,479 of record NW_010130489.1, on the reverse strand, counting down.
ATTACATTCAAACTTGTTTTACATTTCTGAACAATCTCAGTCTTTGAGTGCTTCAATTAATGTTCTGGGACAAATCTGTCCTTGGTGCAGCTCCAGAGGCTGGTAGATTTACACTCAGGAATAAATCGATTCTTAAATTTCAATTTGTTTTACTAGCGCAATGTAAAACAAATTCCTACAGATCTGATATGGCAATGTATTTATATTTTCTTTTAAAATGAACATGAGTTGTAATATAATCTGTATTTTAAGTGCTTTTGTCTTTTCCTCTGCTTTTTGTTTTATTCCTCTGTATAGCGGTATTTGTCCTAATGATAATTACAGTCTATGTAGTTTATTTGAAGACACAAAGAGCTTTGAAAGCCATAATTAAGTTACGCAGCATCCTTATGAATCGGGCAAGTGCATCACAACCTTTTGAGTGATTAGTATATCTGATCAAAACAAAGATTTTTTTTTTTTTTTCCTTTCTTGAATTTTAAGGTCTGAGGACTTTAATCATTATCTCCAAGTGGTAGCTGCGGTTCCAGATATGAATTAAGAGGGTCCTCAATTAAAGATATGCACCAAAAAAAAAACTTTCTGTGGATTATTCTTGCAACATGTTAGTATATTTTGTTCCTGTGAAGTGTGTAAATTGGTGAGAGATTAGCCAGTGAATTGTGTTTCCAGCATCTTGTGGTTGATTCCTATGAAGTGTACAGCATCTTGGTGAGGGAAGCTCAGATGATGCCTCAGCACTTTTGTGTGCCCCACCTGGGTTACAGCCAATGCAGAGCATCTGGATAATGACAATTTTTTATGAATGCTCAGTAAATCCCTCATGCCAGGGAGAAGGTGGTTGTCTGGTGGTTGAGAAGGGTACATAAAAAAAAGGCAGATGAGAATTTTCATCCCACTGAGTAGCTTTCCCCCGAACCCTTCTCTTGAAGGGCTTCTGTTGACCTGAACTTATCCTATATATTTTTTCTTTTTCATTTTCCTTTTAGTAGGTAAGACAACTGTCTGGCCAATAACCTTGCTGTTTAAGAGTGAGTTGGAAGACCACAGATATGTTTTATTGCCACTAAGTCAGCAGAACCCTGCTGTAGTAAGGAAGAGTTGGTTGAATTGAGCTGCTGTACTCCCAGTTTGTGAGATACATCTTCGGTATATTACCTTTCATAGTAATTTTTGTTCAGCTTCGTCTACAAAATTCAATTATTGTTGATTTAATTAAATGATAAAGGGATAAAGCAACATTGAGAGACTTGGTGAGAGCAAGTCTGCCCTGAGCAGAAGTGATTTGCAGCGTGTAAAGAGAGCTCACGTGTGCCATAGCCACGTTTACGTTGGAGCACTTGGAGTGCAGGCAGAGAGCGAGCTTTTGCAGCGGATATCACCAGAAAAGAAGTATTCTGCTCATGCATGCAGGTGGGTTTTAACATTTTGTTTTGACCTGCACTGGAAAGAGGCAGAGATGTACAGAAATGTTCATCAAAAGCACTTGAAGGGAGAAGCCCTTGCTGCAGAGCAAGCATCAAACAAGAATCCCACAGTCCAGATAAGAGTCATAGCTTTTGACCTGTCCTGGAAGAACTCACTTTACAAAAAATAGGAGTAGGGAACATTTCCCCCAAATTGAAATGGTTCCAGCAAGTTGTGTTTGGAAGACTGAAGATATTCTGCCTCTGCTTTTAAGCTGCAGAGTGAGGTTAACTTCAAATGAACTCGACAATAATAAAACACAATGTAAAATATTACCAAATTCCATTTGCACTACCAAAAGACACCAGAAGGAAGTCATTTTATTGTTCTAAACCAAAACATTCAAAAGGTTAGGGTTAAAAAGACAAACCTGTGATTTTTGAATATTTGTGACTATATGGTCTGATACTGCATTTAATTATACAGTCACATAAACACTTCTTTTGGAAGTGCCTCATTCATTGAACAAAATTGAGAGTCTTCAGCTAGCGTAGGTTGACTTTTCTTTCGTCCTCTTTCAACACATGGTTGAAAGACTGAGCTTACTTCATGTTGCTGTTACCTGCTTTGAAGACCACACTGTTCACTTCCTTCAGGTGCTTTTATATACTGGGTGTTAGAGTCTGGGCTGCTTTAGCAAAAATTACATTATGAGATACATGGGGCTGTCTTGCGGCTTGAAGATGGGGAAACTATGGCATAGATATGAAAATGAAAGTATTCTGGAAAAAAATTCATGGATAAGCTGAACTGGTTTAATTGCAACTTCCCCACAAAAGTCCTGTGGTGGGAAAGTCACTGGTTGGAGGGAAACTTCCCATGGCAGTGTTTGCTAAAGTAAAAAGTGGCTGAAAATAAGATTGGGTAAAGGAAAGCTCATTCTTAATATTGAACAGTGCTGTAACCCTGCTTTATGCCAGCAGCAGACCTGCTTGTAGATACTTTTACCATACACCCTATTTCATTCAGCATTTTCTTCCCTTACAGTTTTATCTGTATATTTTGTCTGAGGAAGAAGTTGGACTAACATAGGAATTGTAATTAAGAAAAAACATATATTTTTAACAATGCGGGGGTGTGGCAGAGATGACTCATGAATCATATATGTCAACTTATGCAATGCACGGCGAAGGGTAGACAGCTTCAGGCCCTCTTCAATAGTGTATCTCTACAATAGGAGTCTGGTGAGTGATGGGTGTTGTATGCTGTGCTGTCCGAAACTTTTAACGTGAAGATGGGACATAAGTTGATTGCATGGTTATGCCATTTGCAATTCCTATTATATTTTGTCCCAAATCACATCAGACCTGTTGCTGCAATGCTTTTTATGCTTTTTCAGTTTTGGAGAGACAGTATAGCAAAAATCTATTGATTCTGTTGTCTGACTTGAACATGTAATATGAACAAAAACTAAAATAGTCCTAGCAACTGCATCAAAACCTTTAACTTTCCTAGTCTTTTACCCTGCTGAGATGAGCATGGTAAAGGGTCTAAGCAGATACCACTTGGTCTGTGATCTCATAACTTAAACTCTGATAAATCCCAAGAAATGCAGGAGGGGTAGTACTGAATGAGAAATCTAAGTGTTGTCCCATGTCCCAGAATACTTTCAGATATTGCTGGAGATGTTATTGTCAAAGGCATTTGCACAGCAAAGCTGGAAAAGAAATGCTTCAGTTCTTCCTACAAGAATAGGGGCTGTGTACAGCAGTGCCGCAGCCGAGCCCTTGTTGGGTGAATCAGGCTGTAGATCACTTTCTCCTGGTTTACAAAGACTTGCAGTGGTTTGTTTCCTTAGGGTCTCTGGGGAGAAGGGTGTAAACGGTTGGAATTAGCCCCCTCCATAGGCATGCCCAAGTGACTTTGTGATGGCTTACAGAGGAGCCTGTGGCAGAGCAGTGAGTTGAACTGGGGCTGAGAAATAGGCTAGAGTCCATGGAAACAGCTTGGTTTCCCTCAGACTAATCGGTAGAGCTGGAGGAGACTTCCTTCTAGGTATTTATTTTTGATTGCTAATAGTAGAGAAATCTTAAAAATTAGAGCACACTCCCCTAACAGAATCTCTTCCAGTATTAAGTGGCTTTATGGCATGTGCTGCTTCTGACTCACCGGCGTCGTTAGGAAAATGCATTATCGGAAAGTATTCAAGCCTCTTTCCTGAGCAGCTGAATAAACTGCTTTCTTGAGGCAAATATTGTTGTACTGTGGATGGAAATCTTTATCGCAGTTTAGTCTGGGGCTAAAAGATATTTCTTGCCTTCCTTTTTTTTTTACCTCATCTGCTCCTATTCAGCCTCCTACTGAAAGGCTTCAGTATAACAAAAGACATGAGATAATTTGTCCTCGGAAGCCAGAGCGGGTATGAGAGCAAAGGCAAATCATTGCTATCAGGCAGCACGTAGCAGACAGTGTTTGCAAACCATTGATGAAAGGGCAAGGCGTTGCAAACGCCTTGAAAATATTTTCCTACCCATAACCTATTTTTCCTCTAAAGAAGGTACTGATTAATGGTCATTCTTCCTTTTTGGCACAAAAATTTGTTTCTTCATGCAGCCTTTTGGTGGATTTGATGAGAAAATAGAAAGGAATAGGGGAGAGCATCCTTTAGCAGCTGTTAGTACAAGAGGATACAGGATAGCTGGAAGGGCTGGGGAAGTACTAAGCAGCAGGATCAACCAACTTCGGCAGTCCTTCACACCCGGTGTGTTCTGAATGTACTATTTAGTCTGTCTCTAGCCAGCTTATTTGTCTCAACCACTTACCCCGACAGCCAAAGCATCCTTCCAGCACGCATCATGGCTCTGTAGAAGTGGGCAGAGCAAGCAGCCTACTAGCTTTGGTGCTGTCTCTTGCTCACAGTGACCTTCAGGGGAGTAAAACTGGTGAAACTGAGGCTGAAGATGAGCTTGGGTCTTCAGAGTTGGAAAAGAATATAAATAAATATTCTATAGGATATCTCTTATTTCTCCAGAGACCTATATGCCCGAGAGCTCTATCTTCTCAATTAAACCACAGCTCCTCTCTGTTTCAATTTCCTGCAACTGCTGAAAGGTGATTTTTTCTTGTACTTGTTACTATTTCTTTAGGTTTTTTTCTTTCTTTCTTTGTCATTACATGTATTCCTAGTAGAATTTGACTGTATTAACAACTTGTTTGTGGGTATCTGGATAAGGATTTTCCAGGGCTGGAAGGGTGATTGGTTTTGAATCATTGCAAATTACCTGTGTTACAGTTCATTCGATGACTGAGATTGCAATGGAGAGGAAAAAAGAGAAAAAAATGCAGAACGCAATGGCATGGAAAGTGGGGAAGATTCCCACACCTGTTTTCTTAGCACCAAAGTTACCCCTGTGATCTCCTCGATTTCCTCTACTCAGCAAAGGGAGAGTACAAAATTGTCAGCAAAAGAGACTCCAGGCCAAGAACTGTGCTTAGCCAAAATCCCTCCTGCAAGGAAGATATTTTTATCTCATTTTAGTATTGTATTTCAGCCATCTTCGGTAGCACAGTGTGGGTTTGTGTTCTTTTCACTGTTCTTGTTAGGCTTCTCCTATTCTACAGAAAATACTGATTTATTGCTTATTTTGGTTGGGTTTTGTCTTCTCAATTGATCTTTAATCTAGCAAATTTTGATGAGATTAAGTTGCTTTTTTTTTGAGTATGTCACAATTCTTTAGCCACAAAAAAATAGAGGTAGCATGGAGTCCCCGTTCATCACCCACCCCCAGCCAAGCTCTTCGAGGTGAGTAGTGTCTGCTCACTTTGTTCAAAAGTCGGTCTTGGAGCCCTCCTCTGTACTCAACCACTTGTCTGCGTTGGTGTGCTGGGGAGTAGATGCAATTGGCAGACTGTATTGGAGGATTTTCCTTGCAGAGGTCTTCACAAGTCCCCTGCAGAGCCCATTGCGAAGGTTCTGCTGACGTTCCAGCAAAGCCATTTGTCTTGTCGTCCTTACGGGGATGTAGGAGTGAGCGCCAAGGACCTGAGCAGAACTAGCAAATCTGTGACAACAGAGGACCAGAGGCAGGAATGGGAAGGACCCTGTGACTGCTGAGAGGACTTCAGAGGAAAGAGAGACCTGGTAAAAGCCTGAGAGCTGCTTAGCACAGCTTCAATATTGCAGGAACCCAAATAATGTTGGTTGTTTCTTTTTCGTGCTCTGGGATATGAATATGGGCACCTATAGCTCCAGGTGCAGAATGAGGAACTATGCAGACAAATAATAAAAAATGTATGCCAGATAAAAGCAATTCAAAACAGCTGTCTTCCCTTTTGAGGAATTCTGTAATGCTGTGAGTCTTGCTTGTCGAGGATTACTTGCCACTGAACGAGGGACAGATAATGCAGAATAGAAAAACTTGACCAAGTTGCTTGCTTGATGTGTTATTAGAAAAGGAAGAGAGTGGAGAACCAGAGACTAAGTTAAAAAGAAGGATATGAAAGTCTACAATATATAATTTTTATTAAAATAGTATTTGAAAAAGAAGTTAGAGGAACGTGCAAAGCTTTGAGCTGTTTGAAAGGATCAGACATGTAGTTTCTGAATGAATACAGTGGGTATGAGATCCATCAAAGTCATGACCATACCAGATAACTCATAAAACTTAGTGGTCTCTGAGCCAGGGAAACGTTCTTTATTATTATGCTTACAGAGCTTCAGTAAAGATAGGATGTTGATAATCTGGAAGTATCAAATCCGTGTTATTTGAATCTCATTACTTTCGTGTCTTTATTTTGTTAAGAGGCAGGACACTAATATTAATTTTATTAAAGGAGGTAAGTGAAAGTGAAAACAGGTCCCAGCCAGGTAGATCAGTCTTGGGGTGGGAACATGCTGTGCTGAATTACCCACACACTGCTGCCAACGTATGTGAGTCATGAGTACCAATGCCACTGCCATTTATAGATTCCTTAGGAACAGAGGCAGCTATACATGTCATTGAATGGCAATTTTTTTTTAAAAAAAAAGGTTTGGGCTGAAACTGTTGATCTCCACAGAACACAAGGTGTCCAGAGTAATTCCCCTTTGAAAAATTATTGAAGTGGTTGCCAAGTGCAACTCCCATTCTCTGGGGAAATTCCAAAGCTTCAATAATTGCTTTTGTCCCTAAAACACTCAAGCCATCAGAAATGTTCAGATAAGACTTTAAAAATTAAATACTATGCTTTAGCAGAATATTAAGATTTTGAAGTAAAAACTTCTTGAAACAAAATGGTTGATTCGTGTTTTCCTAAAGGAGAATTCCAAAATATTAAGAGCAAATGGAATCAGATTTACATTCTGAAAATTTCCAGGTTAAAATGTTGCTTGGTTCCAGTTATTTCATCTGTAAGGCGTAAGCTGGTCATAGGGTACCTTGAACTATCTGCATATATTGTATGTGGAGTGAGCCACATAAACTGTGAATAACCATATCGTGTAACAGACTTTAAGAGGTTGAGACCATATATGGTGTGCATGTATTAATTTAATACTCATGCGTGTATTTATATACGTATGTTTTTATATATTAGGTAAATTAATTTAGGTCTCCACTTACTATTTATTGAGAAAAAGGGTCTCTGAAGGAATATGAGTTAACCAGACTCCTCTTCCATCACCTTATAGAAAGAACGGTCTTCATGGTCTACATAATCCAGGTTGCAAAATATCCACTGTAGGCAAGGTCTTTGTGCCTGAAATAATTATCAGGCACTCTTGGTATATTTGGGTTTTCTGTTGTTTCCATTTAAAAGAGTATTTTTCTTACTTTTTATGCTAAAAAATAATTTAGGGAGTGTTACTGTTCATACATACATACATGTGTGCATATATATATATTTGTATATTTTTACAGTTATAGCTACATCTAGGACAGTCTCTTATCATCAAAATTTGTCACTTCTCAGCTGAGGAAGTTTCTGGCATCCAGGTGGGAGCACCTACCCTGGCAGAGCACACACACACAGTATCACATATTGAAGTCCTATGAATGTAGTTCAGGTTGAGAGCTTGAAATTGTCACTCGTGTCCTAGATGAATGTCTTAACCTTGAGGCACTTTTGGGGGGTGTTACAATTTCAGTCTCTCTTGTGAAAACAGTTCTGCTTTATGTAAGTAATTAAAATACTAATTGAATCTGGATCTTTCCCAACTTGAGATGAGTCCCATGACCAGTGGGCTTAGAAAAACAGCCCTGTTAGCCCTGTGAGTGTATAATTAGTTATACAAGATGAGGTTACTCCAGGAGAATAATTGAGAGCGGCTCACCTGAGAATAGCAGAGACACTGGTAATCAGCGCACTCACCTAGGCTGGAGGAGATCCACTCCTTCCTGGTATGACTTAGCCTGAGCTGGGATTTGAGTTACGGCACCTCAGATCTCCCGTGAGGCTGTGACTGGTTAGATTGTGGATTGTTTCAGAGAAAGCTTGTCTAGATTTTCATAAGAATTTTTAGGTGGTTTGGGGTTTCTCTGGATGAAGAACGAGAGAAAAAGAAATCCTTAATTTATTTTTTTGTAGCAGAAGAGTTTCCTCTCGCATAGCTCTGTTAAGGATAACTGCACAAGAAATTCAAGAACTAAAAAAAAAAAGGAAAAAAATAGAAAAATGTATTTACCAGTAATAATGACTCCTGAAATCGTTGATTTGTTAATATTTTACAGTAATACATAATAAAAGTCACTCCTATTGCTTGATAGGAAAAGTAGACAGCGAGAAACATGGTGTTTGCATTGGCCCATGTTTGTGTCTTGATTTCTCCAAGTTTTTATGCATTTTCTTTTTCTTGACATCGGAGTTACGGAAAAGTCTTAGCACTGTGTTTATAATAGATTCTGCATACTTAACAGCAGTTCCTTTGGGAAAACAAACCTTGAGCGTCTAGGAAACGTTGCAACCTATCTGCCTTTGATAGGATGTGACAAGCTTCCTCCTCGTGCGGTACGTGGTGGCAGCCGGCGCGCCTGCTGGCACTCACCACAGACAGGTCCCAGGCGCTTGTGATACGGGCTGTTCCCTCCCAGATTTTCTCTACCCACCAGGACGGATCGGTGAAGAATATTGGCGAGACATTGTGGAGTAGCTTGTGCTGCCCAGATTCTTGACTGTAATTGTTCCTTGGAATGAATGGAGAGCTCCTCTCCAAAATGGGATGGGATGGGACTGCCTACAGCACACTTAGTAATAACCTGAGCTCCAAATTGTATTAACCCCTTGCAGTATTTGGAGCAGCAAATGACTTCACAGAACATCTTTTTGTCCTCTCTAAATACTCACTGTTTGTGTACAACCAAGTAATTTGTGGCATGCCTTAGAAAATAAGAGTAAGTCTGCCTGCAGTCATTGCTGGCTTTGGCATTTAGTAGATTTTTATAACCCTACTCATGCTTTCGCTGCCCAATACTTATTTTAAATTGCTCAACCTGTCTGTAAAGTTTATTCTGTTACCTGCTTTGGTTGTCTGCAAGTAGTTTTGCCCCATAATTTGTATGAGAGTTATGTTTCTGTCACAACGTGTTGCAGTTTGATTCTGCAAATCAGAATTGCTGTCCTTAACTGTGCAAACTCTCTCGGCTCCAGAGCACCTGTTTTTTTTAATGAAAACTCTGTTGTGTTGCCTGGTGCCAATGAATCACCCTAAAATAGGGTCTGCTCTCTCACCTAAGCAAGCCTGTGATGCTGTGCCAGACTCAACTGGAGCAGCCCTCTGACTACAATAGAGTGGATGGCTCCTTCTGCGGCAGCCCCTCTTTATTCTTTTTGGCGTTCAGAGACAGACATTACTGCAGAAGCCTTGTTTGGCTTAACTGCTTTGTCTGTTCGGTAATCGGACGCACTAAAGTGAAGCCTAGTTCCCCTACCATGGGTAGATTGATATTCAGCAGTAAGGGAAATGATTCTCTTATTTTTATTATAACTCTGAGCTGCCTGGTGCCCTGTATGTCAGCATACTCATTTGAGACGTTCTGAAGGTTTGGATGGGAGTTGTTTGTACTCTTGCACCTTTGAGCTGGTCCGGGGACCAAACAATTATTCCAATGTCACTGTGTCCCCCACTTTACGTCAATCGACTGGAAGTGCGCCTCTCGTTCTGCGTTCCTGTTCTAGCTCTCCTTTTCGCTTTTGTTCAGTCTTCAGGTTATCACTTGATATTAGAGCCATGTCAGCAGCGTTCTTAAAACATGTGCCAACAAAGCCTGTCGCTTCCTCCTTGTTAGGCTTTAATATTTTATGTTTGCGTGCTCAGCCTACAATACCTGGCGCTCTATTTCTGTCGAAGGGATTCTGGATGTCTCCCGTGAGGTTTTTTTCTAAATGAGTTGATCTCTTTTATCAAATGCTCTTGTGGTGTTCTGTGACTCTGCTCCGGGCAAGGAGAACAGACCTAAACACAACTGAAGAATTTGTATTTAATATCAACTTTGCATGCTGCTTTTTTATTCTCCTCTCTAAACTTTCACAAGTTTATAAAAGCCACTGCCTGCCTTGGTTTTCATTGCTTGAATTGATGGAAAGTTTAATCATAATCATATATTCTGCTTCCTAAAGAGTTAAAATGATAAAAATTTATTGATATTCCTCTACCTGCTAGGGGTTTGGAATAATTAATAGTCATGGTTTTTGTCTTTCCTGTCAATGAAGTGACCAATAGGTTTTGCTGTGTCTGCTGATAACTACTCTGTTTCTTCCACTTGGGAAGTGAACCAAAAATTATCCAAACACACCATTTGGCCATGAAATTTCTCAGTTGCTCGCTGCAGCTAATTTTGTTGCACCGTGGTCATGACCAGTATTAGTGGTAACAGGAATATTATACACTCTGGTTTTATTCCAGTTATTGTTACGAACCACAGGACTTTCTGACAGCACTTGTCATCAAAAGCTCTCCAGAAATCTCTACTATTTTTCATGAATGGTGCTTGTCACTTCGCATTAATTCTATAAAATGAGAATAGCCACTTGACACTCCATGGCTTAAAATCTGCTTCGTGCTTTCTGGTCCGGAAACCTACTTGCTGCTTAACAGGTTGCAGAAGGAAATTGCTCTTGGTTTTTATTTCTGCCACGTCCCCTCCCCGGTGTTGAGAATTATACAGGTTTTTGCTAGACGTTGAGGCTGACAATGCTAACATGATCTGAAATGTCTGCTCCAACTCTTTCTTTGATTGCAGTGGTGTCCTCTGTACTCTCTGTACTCTTTTTAAAAGCAGGAGAGATGACTAATGGGATATTTGCCACTTGTTTAACAAACGCTCTCTAACCAATTTTCCCTTCTTGTATTTACTCACTTTTATCATTTCTGATGCTTCAAAGCTTTTAAATCAATGCCTGTCAGATCTTTATCACCAAATCTTGTCCATCTTTGAGGCTTGATCTGTTCAAGACAATGTAGGCATGTCTTGAATGTTGCTTTTTCTTTGTACTGGCTCTTTACTGAGAGTCTTTCTGCTGGTATGTTGGGCAGGACTGCTGACAGTGCTTTAAAAAACACTCCTTGGCTCTTTAGTCTCTTTTGGACTTATTTTGGCCTTTCAGCCTGTATCTCTCTTTTAGCATCCGGTCTTTTGCTTTCTTTTTCTTGCTGCTACCAAAGTAACGTCAGAAAGTTATTCTTCCCTTTTCCATTTAATTCTGTTTGGAAAAGTTTTTCCACTTTTCTAGCCGTACTGTGGAATAATTGTAGTTATCGCAAGATGCCAAAGTCTTCAAGGTAGTTTTTCACCTTTCGGGCTTTCAGTTAAGTACTGTTACCTTGAAGGCACTTTTCTGAGATTCTCATCTTTGGTTTTCACTTTAGGGATATAAAAATTATTGTTGTATACTGAATTTTCTTGTTTATATATGTAAATATTTGCTGAGGAATTGCAAAAATTACTTTAAATGAAGTCATTCATATAGAAAGCTGTATGTCAATTACAATATTACTTTTTATTTTCCTGCAAGAAAATAGGAATGGACTTGTGGATTTTCCTTGAGGAAACTACACAGTTTTTTTTTAATGAAAAAAATATTCTGAAAACAGAATTAAAGGCAGCTTGAACTTAGAATATCTGTACCACCTCAGGGGTACCAGTTCTGTCATCATGAGGTAAATAGACTTCACGTGCTGTTGATGGTTAAATGGATTTCAACTCTTTTATAAAGTGAATTCCTTAAATATTCCACTGACAAGCATTTGCGAACAAAATCTGTTTCTTCAGTGGTGTGCTGGAAAGGTTTTGTTCGTGCTGTGTAATTGAATGTTAGTTTACATTGTTGTGCCAGGGTGTGTGTATGTTCATACTGCAGCTCTCATATGTCATAAAAAAATAATTCAATCCTTTGCTTTTCCTGGCAATATTACCAGTGATTTAAGATGCTTAATATCCCATTAAGGCAACTGACTTCTCTGTCTCCTTGTATCACTGCTGCTCACAGTGATAGATCAGCTCACGCCAGCTCAGAGCCATTCACTGGTTGCTGAAAACAGCTGCCAGAGCTAACAAGCCTCGACGGCTGCTCCCAACAGTCTGGATACGTACAGACATATAGTGCCGAGCTGCAGTGAGTATGCCTTTGTATAGATAGGGCTGTATGTGGGTCACTTTTGAATACTCAAAATCCCATTTAGACTGAGGGCTTTAAATTTGCCCTTTGGCTACCTTGAGGGCAAAACAATCAAATTTTTTGAAAAGAAAACTGTCATTAAAAATTTTTCTCTAGGCATTTTCTGCAAAAGATTTTTCAGTATAGAAGCAAAACTGTACCTTCCTCCATCCTGCTCACAAGCAAAAATCCGTGTTAGTGCAACACTGGAGTGTTTGCATACTGTTTATAGAAAACATGCTTGCTTAGAGTGGCACTGTGAGCAAGTGGAAAAGAAAAAAAAAAAAAACCCCAAAAAACAAACAAAAAAAAACCCAGAAAACTTGATGGTAAACATTTTGACATGGATTTTATCGATCCAGATTGCTCACATGGTCTCAACATAGCTTTAGCACACACATAAAGGAAGCTCGCTGCAAAGCATGCATATTCGCTGTTACTGTGTGTTTTATTATTACTAGCCCTAAACACATCATCGTTAGCCCATTTATTTTCCCATTACATATGTGTCCACAGTGTGGTGAATGCACATGCTTAGCAAATAATCACAGTAACACAGCGTGCTCCAGCAGTAATGTCCCTTTCGGTCTCTTGAAATCTTGATGCTGTTGGTACTCGTGTTACAAGAATTTCTCCATCAGAGACACACTGGAGCAGCCAAGTGATATGAAAGCTTTCCCCTTCTCTGTGAGTGAATGTAGTTATAATCAAACAAGATTAAGATTCAGTTTACTTACAGAAAAAAGGCACTTAAGGATTTCTCCGCTTTGCTGCTGTTAGAATAGTTCATAACTAGATTCAGAAACCTGGTTTATCTAAAAGTTCACAATAGAAGGGGGGAGTTTTTGACTTTGTCAGTAAAAACTGCCCACCGAGTGTCCTGTGTGCCAGCTACCATGGCCAGCTGAAATGCTCTGGCTTTACACTCAATAAAGGGTGGGATGGCACCAGTACCTGCAGTGTTTCCTGCACTTCGTTAGGTGGATGGCAAATGTTACGGCAGCGTGGCTGAGCTGTCCAAGCCACAGTGCTCACTGTACTGCCGATGAGTGTTTATTTCCAGAGAGCTGGTGTTTCTTAGATGGCTCGTCTCTCTGCATCCTCTCCCCAATGCCAAATGTCATCTTGGTTTTACCCGTCGAGCACGTGTGCTGTTGGTGTTGCTCTGATTTCACACACTCAGGTCCAGGCAGCGTGGAGTTTGGGGAGAGCCTCATCCTGAACAGGGGATGAACTCTTCTTGGCTTGGTTTAGATCAGCAAAGCCCGTTCTCTTGTGCTCTACAGTAGACAGCACAGTAAAGACTTGATCCGTGGTAGGACTCCCAGGTGCTGTGTAATACAGTTAAGGATATTCCAGTTTCAGGTAGGATTAAATCCCAACTGTACAGGTTGCAGCTTGCTTTTTCACCCTGGAAGTTAATGCTTATGCAGTTCAACCGATGGCTAAAATGAGGAAAACCCTCTGATGAAACAAGATACTGGGAACAACTAAGAAATTATACGGAACATTGATTCTAAGATCCGTTTGTTCATTGTTTTTTTTTTTTTTCCTGCAGTTAGAAGGATTACTTTTTCCCCCTTTAATAACGAGAAATTAAGATATGAAGCTAATGCAATTACACCTTCAGGGATAAATGATGTGCAAATCTTGCAAATCACTCTTAATGCTTCAGACACAGTATGACTAGAGGTTGTCCCTTGAGAGGTAATGGCTTAAAATTGTGTGTTTGGTGGATGTTCTGCAGTGAAAGAAGCTTATTTGACTTAATGTAGGGAGAAGAGAAGAGCCACAGACAATTTTTAGGACTTATGAATTGATTGTTATAACCTGAAATCTGAGAGGACCCATATGATATATCTGTCAGACTCCTACAAAAGCTCAGTAGCCATAGGAACAATAAAATAATCCTCTCATTGAGGAAGAAATGTTTGGAAAATGAGGAAAAGCAGCAAATCAAGGGGTAAGCGTGCTCAGTGTAGGAAAGCACGTTATTTATTATATAAATAATCTGGAAAGGGGAGACAAGGGAAACAATGAGTTTAGTGGTAGCGTGTCCCTCAGCATAGTCAGAGAAGGGCTGATTATGAAGGAATGGCAGGACCTTGCAACACTGCATGTGGGATAAAATGACAGACGACATTCAGTACGCATAAATGTAAACTGCCGTATGTGGTGAAAAATAATCCCAGTTTTTTATACACAGTGATTGGCCCTGGGTTGACTATTGCCACTTAGGAAAAACAAAAAAAACCAAACAAAACCCAAAAAAACCCAACCCAACAAAACAAAACCAAGTTGCGGTCATTACAGTTCCATGAAAATGCTGATATAGTGCATATAGTGCTTGGTGGCTATGTGAAACACAACATTATTAGAGAAAAGCAGAGAACAAAATGAGTGCCGTTATACCCCTGTAGAATTGTATGGTGTACCCGTGTCTTGGATATACTGTGTGCATCTCCGGTTCTTCTGAATTTCAGAAAGGGATGGTACAGAATTGGGAACAGTAGAACAGTACAAAGAGAAGTAATTAGGGTAATCCAAGATGTGGAAAAGCTTCTGTATGAAGAACAACTAAATAATCAATAACTTTTCAGCTTGAGAAGGAGACAGCTGGGGAAGTGTTGACAGAAGGTGAGCAGAGGCTGGCCAAACTTCTCTCCTAATGCAAGAGCATGGGGCTACCAAATGAAACTAGTGAGGGCCTTCTTTAAAACAAAGAAATGAGCTACTGCGTTATGGACTGTGTAAGCAAGCTGTGGAACTCCTTGCTACTAGATGCTAAAAGATTGTATGGGTTCAAACAGGACTGGACAAACTAATGGGATAAGAAGTGGTAAGTGGCTACTTGAGTGTAAAGACTGCTTTTGGCTCATGAATTCCCTGCCCCACAGCCCAGTGCTCGAAGGATACTCTGAAAATATCTGTACGTTCACACCATGTTCTCCTCTTGCTTTTGGGCAACTGCTACAGTCTGCTGTTAGAGAGAAAATACCATTCCCTGGCTGAGCCAGGGTGCTTTGTTCCAAGGCTGGTAAACCCCTTGTCTCCATCTTCAGCGTCCCTTGCTCCAGACCTCTGTAGCAGACCTCTCCAAGACTCCTGATTGGTTTCTAAGTCTAGTCAAAAGGGAAAACCAGCAGGGTTTGCAGGTCAAGGAGGGAAAGGGAACATTTTTCTAGTTGACTAATTCTGGCCCATCCAATTTTCCAGTTCTGCGATATGAAGTCGAGTTACTGGCACACAGTGTACCTGCAGCTGAGAGCCCTGGTTGGGAGTACATGACCTGTTGCACAACCATCCAGGTTGTTCTCTCTGGAGACTGAAGGCATATTCTTTGTGTTAGGTAAGACCTGAAGCAAGTGTCTGCATCTGCTTAATGTTACCACTAAAAATCCATTGGGTTCGATTAAAGCACTGGATTTTGTGTTCTGCAGCACTTCTCTGAAGACACTTATTCTCTTACAACACATAAGAGCTGGAAAAATGCAATATGACAGGAGATAGTCACTTTTCCCTCGCGCTTTCCTGACTATTAATCTCAGCTCACGATGGACCTTCTTGCACAAGTGTTACAAGGTTGTCTTTGGTGGAGTTACTTGTGATTGGTGGGAAGGAGTCATGCCCAAAATATTTTCCCTGGAAAACTTTTCCCCATCTAACTCATCTACAACCAGTCTCAAAACTGGAAACTCTTTACAGCTTCTCTGTGGTGTAATACTGTTCTGGTTTTGGTTTTCTTGTTGGGTTTTTTGTGGGGTTTTCGTTTGTTTGGGGTTTTTTTTGTTTGTTTGTTTTTTCCCCCCCTTCTTTCTGTACCACTGTCAGTCTGCCCAGGGTATTTCTAAGCCTGATCCAGCAGAGTACAGTTAGGGTGGAAAATTGCTTAAAACAATGTGCTGGTCTTGATTCTTTTGTCACTCTGTGCTTAGCTGGTGGCCCAGTGCATTGCTGCTGAATCCCCTACTTTTTGCACCCAAATACTAAGTCAGCATCTGACCTTTTTTTTTTTTTTCTGCACAAGTAAAGCTGTGCAGACTCACTGTCCTGGCCACCTTTCAGCCTGGGTAATTACATGTTGTCTACATAAATTTCTCTCTGACTTTAATTTCAATAGATGATAGTATTCTGCCTGTTGCATTTCAAATCCTTCTACCTTCTGTTTTGTTGTTCAGTTGTTGTCCTGTGTAAACCTGAAAGTACCTTCACTTTGAATTGTGTGGCAATCCATTAAAATATTTGCTCTCCTTACACAGAGCATATTGAAACCTTTAGGGAGGAAATATACTTCTATGTGTCACTGTATTATTAGCTCAATTACTATTATGTAAGAGAAAATAGGGGCATATTTTCAAGTTAAAACCAAGGTGAAACAGCAGAGGACAAACACCAAGAAGAACAAAATGTTTTAATAAAAAAAATGCAAGATTATAAGTTAACCATTGAAGTTTAAATCTTTTCAGAATGTCTTGTACACAGAAAATTTAAAAAAATTGCAGTAACAGCTTCCTAAGCACAAAATTTAATTTGTATTCTTTTTTTTTTTTTTGCCTTTTTTTGACACTATTCCACTCTCATCCTTGTACTCCTAGCCCTGAGGAGAAGAGTAGGTTCCACAGAGATTTTTGCTAATTGCTAATTAGTTAATTTCCTTTTTCAGGAAGTCATCTATTTCCTTTAGTTTGTGCAATTAGAAGAAATGGAAAGGGCCTTTACTTCCAAAAGTCTTGTCATTGTTCTTCATTAAGCTTGTAATTTGTCTGCTTCCAAAGTGGAGCCACTTCCTACCAGGCCATGGTCACCATGGCAAGTCTGCAGTCTGCTGTATTCAAGGGCTTTTGTCTGTTATGTGGAATTAATGAGTTATACTTCTGATATTTTTAGTAGATGATGTAGACTCCACAGCAAAATGTCTTTTTATGTTAGCATGTGTATTTATAAAAATACGTAAGTGTAAAGATTAAAAAGTGACAAAGTGAAATCAGGTTGTTTTTTGGTTTTTTTTTTCAACTTTAATCACCAACCTGAGGTGCACCACAATATTAAGCCATACCTCCGTTTTGTCGAAAGCTGTTGTATTTCTCCAGTTTGTTCTCCTTTGCTGTTGACATACGTGGCACTTGCCTGCTTCTGCAATTTGTTCTGGTCTTATGTTGATTCATTCATGCACCTTAGCTGTTGACAGAGTGGACCTCGTTCTTTTCATGGGATATATAAGGGATAAACTTTTATTCCAGGTAGTACCAGCTGACATCAACCTCTTTTGGGGGCAAACTGAACTTCACTCTTCTGCAAAGACCTTTGAGTTATTTGTCTCCATGTGTCTGGTACTTTTTAAATATGGACAGTTACACCTTCATCTCTTAAGAAGATCCTAGAATAGTCTGTGTTGGAAGGGACCTTTAAAGGTCATCTCAATCCTGCTGTCTGTGTCACTGATGAAGACATTAAACAGTGCTGGTCCCAGTATGGACCCCTGAGGGGAGACTACTTGTCATCAGTCTCCATCCGGACATTGAGCTGTTGACCACTAACCTCTGAAGGTGACCATCTGACCAACTCCTCATCTGCCAAACAGTCCATCCATCAAATCCATATCTCTCCAATTTAGAAGGATGTTGTTGGGGACCATGTCAAAGGCCTTACAGAAGTCCAGAGGGGTGACATTCATAGGTCTTCGCTTGTCCACTGATGTATTCACTCCGTCATAGAAGGCCACTAAGTTGGTCAGGCAGGACTTGCCCTTGGTGAAGCCGTGCTGGCTGTTGCGCATCACCTCCCTGTCCTCCATGTGCCTTAGTGTAGCTTCTTGGAGGATCTATTCCATGATCTTCCGACGCACAGAGGGGAGGCTGGCAGGTCAGCAGTTCCCAGGATCCTCCTTTCTACCCTTTTTAAAAATGGGTGCAATGATGCCCTTTGAAATCTAGGTAAGACGGGTCAATGTTCACTTGCGAATTTTTTTTATTCCCTTAAAATACTACACAGTGGTAGTAACAAAGCTGTTATTGCTACCGAATGTGATACTGAGAGGGAAATGCTGGCATCTCAGTCCTTGTGGTCTGCAGAGGCAGTTTTCATGATTTAGAGCAGTGAGCATAGAGGGTGCATGGGGAGCATCCAGTGCCTGACAGAGGAAGGGAATAAATGAGATTCCTTTGTGCTGTGTGGCCTTTGTGATAACCTACGTACTTCTCCATTGATGAGCTCTCTTAAGTCACTGTTAATATGACCTCCAAGCTTTAGTGTCTTGTGCCAGTATTCTTCAGGCTGGCCTCTGGAAGCCCCGAGTGTATCAATGCTGACCCTCAACCATAGCTTTTTGCTGAATGTCGTACTGGGACTGCTCAGTCTGCCACCAAGCTTGATTATCTTTGTATGGCTCCCCTTAGGAGCTGTTGACTATATAGAACAAAAGAGTAAGGCAATCGTTCACGTTCCTTTTGGCAGGTTAATTTATATGAAATGAACGTTGGATGGTACCTTCTGGGCACATTTTGCATGACTTGCTGGTAGTTCACATTCACCGCCTTGAGGCGCTCATCATGGTCCTAGCAAGGATGTATGAATCCGGGAATGTGATGGTTGCCATCTGTCCTGGCTGGGTGCACTCTTTCTTGTGTCCCCTGAGGCTAAGCAAAAGAATAAAGCAGTTGGGAAGATTTTGCCCCATTTTAAAACACCTTTCCTTTTGTTTAGGCATGCCTTAATCTCTTAACAATTTATTATGCAAAACCAATCAAACACTGTGGTTAAAGTTCAGGGGAATTCATATGTTGTCTATAAGCTTATTTGAAATAAAAGTTTCTTAGTCCTAAATTACAGTTCTTGGTAATTTTCTGTGAAGAAGGAATTGCCCATCCTAATTCATTTAAGGTTGCCTGAGTGTTAGGACATCTGTACGGTTTTATCACTAGGCTCTTGAAACAAACCATCTGTTAGTGCAACTCGCATCAGAAAACAGCTTCTCTCAACCGGTCACATAGCAAGAGAACAATGCCACTGCTTCAGGGAGCTTTGCTCTCTGTCTCAGTGTTTGACAATAGCTCGCAGAAACTTCATCACACGGAACTGGGCATGCCTGTTGTTCACCAGAATATTTTTCATAGTTTCCAGTAATTTCCCCTGCCTTTCTTCTCTTTTTCTCACTTGTGATATCACGTACTCAGCCTATAGAGAATTTGAAGGCAAAACAGTAGTGTATATGGTAGGCTGAGGGTAAGCTGAGCTCCTCAGCCTTCCCAGGGAGACAAATAGTCATGTCGTAGTCATTTGGCAGCACCACCGACAGCCACAGGCTGAGGCACCAAATTATTTCTGATTTCTCCAAATGGGACCAAGTGTACAAATCTATATTACATCACTTTGTGAACACTGGCATTTTATGGCAATTACTGTCTGTTCTGTACAACTGATTGGGGCTGGTTCTTTTCTCAGGGAGTGAAATATTCATTTCCCTCCATTGCAGTTAGTAATCGCCAGCTGAGACGTTGCCATTTGTACTAACAAGACCAGTAAAGTGCAGAAACATTTTTGGGTCACTGCACTCATACTTTTTCACCCCCTTACAGATAATTTCCCTCTGTTTGCAAGGAAAAGGGGAGTCTGAGGATTTGTGAAAAGGAACTTCAAGGGTCTTAGGCTACTGTAGACCTGATTCTCTCTGCCCCTTGGCCCTCCCATTTCTCCTTCTTTTCTAACTGCTTCTCTGAACAGGGAATAATCTATTTTTCAGTAGAACTGGGTGTGGTTCAAGGTGCTATGCAGCCCAAGTTTAGGGTGATGTTATCTGTCCCCGAAAATTATTTAGGTGTCCATTCTTTCAGGTACTTAAGTAAAATTCTGAACTGTCTCCAGGGATTGTTAAAATAGTTCTCTGCTGCTCTTGTTTGAACAGACATCTAGACATCAGTGAGGACTGCTGCTGTTTCACTGCCCTTCCTCAGATGGCTTTTTCCTACCATTGACTATCTTTTTAAATTTTCTTTTTCTTTATATAGTTGGTATTTTATCTGCTTCCACATGTTGTATATTGCAGGCTCTGAGGCAGCGCAGGAAAAATGTTTTGCAAGGGAGAAGTTGAACTGTTTGCTGTTTTCAGCTGTAACTTAATGTATTCATGAGGTTAAGTGCTCTAAAAATGTATTTCAAGGTTTTACAAAAAGTCTTCAATTTACAAACCATTTGTATAAATATGGATGACTTTTTGGTCATCTTTTTTATTCTGATTTATGTTTTGCTATTCCTGAATACTGGAGGTAGTGGAGTGACAGAATTAACTAGGGGAAGAGCCATGAACAAACACGGCAGTCCATGAATATTGCATTGACTCTGAGATGCAAACCGGATCCTCCCTAATATTCCTCATTACCACCCCAATTAGTTTCCCCTTGCTTTTTTACATTTCTTTTAGCTGTTTTGTGGTTCTCTGCAGATAAATTGAGGTGAAAGAAGTTTTATTTTACTTCTCATTTGATTCTGTGAGCTACCCTTTGCTCTTGGAATAGCAGGCGAGTGGTACCCTGGTTCGGAGGGAAGGTGTATTGAACTAAATCATGCTGTTTATTGGGGCTTGGATATTTTTTTTTTTAAACAATCTTGTTAGTATAAGCACAGAATAATAATTACAGCTGAAGAAAAAAAAATGCACTACAGATAAGCTATGCTGAACCTATGTCACAGATGCTGATACTTACGTCTGGGACACCATCCCTGTGTAAAGCTTCATTAGTCATTTTGCTGCTGAGGAAGCAAATGATCAGGAGATACTAGGTGAGGAACGTGATGTCTATGATATGATTCTAACTGTAGAAACGTCCCTTATTAAATAAATGAAAAAACCAAACCAAAACAAAAAAAAACCCAAACTACTTAAAAATGCATATTAGCTCAATATCTGGTAAATCTGTGTGTGTGTATAGGTACCTAGCAGTTCTTCTAAAGAAAAAAGCTTTGCTTTCTTTAAAAGCAACAGAAGGATTTTTGTTTTGCTGACAGCTGAGGTTCCTTCTGCAGCTGGTGCGATCGCTGTGACTTTGCACACCAAAAGAAGCAATCTGCTCCTCCTGCTAATCCTTCCAGCCTCTCCTG
Organism: Pterocles gutturalis; assembly: GCF_000699245.1. NCBI lineage: Eukaryota > Metazoa > Chordata > Aves > Pterocliformes > Pteroclidae > Pterocles > Pterocles gutturalis. Next base: position 85,350 of record NW_010130489.1, on the reverse strand, counting down.
AGCCTTTCGGGGGCTATGTAGACTGTGTTCATCCATGTTAACATGGAATCAAATAAATATTTTTCAGAGAGTATTAAAAATGTTGTTTATCACGAAAGTGCTGTAATTCCTGTCTGACTCTGTTTGGGACGTGCTAGCAGATGGAAGGCTCTTCGCGCAGGCTGTGCTGGGAGAACACCATCTGTTTAGCCAGGCCACCATCTCTGTGCCTCTCTTGCCCATCTGGTTCTGAAGCCTGGCCTGAAAACACTTAGCTTTTGTCTCCGTTTTGTGGATGCTTTTCCGATTGTTGTGTTTGGGGGTTTCCTTCCTGCATCTCTGTGATTCAGCTTCTCCTGCTGCATCTCTTCAGATCTTTTATTTTGGTGTCTTATACCCCCAGCAGTGATGGCAGCATTGACTCCTGGTCGTTTTCAGGACATCCTTTCCCTAAGACTCATAGTATTCCTTGGATAGAACAACGCAATTCTGGTGGCATAAGAAAACATCCTAATGGATACTTGCTTAGAAGAATTCTGCTTTAAAGGTGTTGCGTCATGTCCTAAGAAAATCTTAAGAGATGCAATAGGTTTTTGTCTTAATCTACCGAATGGGGCTTGAACATCAGCTTAATTTTCTAAGAAGTCCATTAAATGGCATAAATATTCAAACATCAGCAAATTGAATCATCCTGTTACACTCTCAGCATTGCATGCTTTAGCTTCCTTGCTCCAGACCAAAGCAGGGCAGCAGTAAAATGGCAACAAACCGCTGAGATTTCAGTTTCTGGCAGATGACCTTGTCGGGATGCATAGTCATTAACCTGCCAAGCCTGTGACCCAGATCCCTGTTCCTCCTGTGTTGATTGGGTTCACCTCATTACATCAACGATCACCTCATTCCTGGTGACATCACAGGTTCACCTGACCTAAGCCCTATGCTTGAAGCAGGTAATTAAGATGAGCAGAAAAGAGCAGCAACTTGGAAAGACAAACTTGTGAAAACCATTCAGCTTCTGTCTTCTCAGAAGAATGTAGTTTCAGAATTATTATGGAAGGAAGGCTGCTCAGTGAATAGCACTCTGTGGTGCTATTTTTTGACTTTTTTTTTTTTTTAGACTGGTCATAAAGAAAAGTTGCCTTAATAATTTTAGAAATATCCATTTCCCCCTATTCCAATGGACGTGTACATATCTGGGTGTCCACCAGCTCTAGCCTCCCTCCCAGGGTGCCTGTCTAGCTTTCCTCCGTGCTGCCAGACGTGGTGTGTGTGAGTTTGGCAGTGGCCTCTCCTGTAGTTGGCTGGCCTAGAGATTGCGCTCTGATGACCTGGAGCCTTCCGTCATGTAGCCAATGTGTGTTCTTGTTGCTTTTTCCCAGGTGCAAGAAGGGTTGCAGAGGGTCTGCTGGGGGAGGCTGCAGCCTCAGGAAATGAGAAAGTCCATGCTCACTTTCTCAGATGTTGCACTCAACACACGTGTGCCAGGGGTTAGATTAGAAAAGTCTAATTTTAGGCATGTGAAAAGGCAGCTTGCAGCATCAGAAGCAGTCAAGGGAGTAGTAATTTTGACCACAATTTGAAGTGTGTCTTTCTCTTTTGCATAGTGTGGATAGGCTCCCAGGAAAGTTTCTTGCTTTTTGTGAAAAGTATGGGAAATGCTCTAAGTCTACCCCGTTTCGGTCAGTCCTGGTCCTTTTCCTGCTCATCTATGCTGGAGAAGAATAGCAACAGCCACCCTGAACTGCTCTCTGCCTTGCATTGACCCAGCCTGGAGGAAGCAGAATAAGGAGGCACCTGGAAAAATCTGTTTCTTCTGTGCCAGCTTAAGGGCAGGACAGTCCAATGAGCTGGTATTTGCAATGTGTGAATTTCCATTTGCCATTCTTAGAGATGTCCTTCCTTGCTCACAAAAACCCAATAATTTATAAATTAATCTTGCACATTCCTATTGGAATAAAGCTTGTAGCCGTAAATGCAGATTTACTCAAGAAAAATTCTACCTGCAATAAATTATGGCTTGTCCATAATTTTGAAGTCTTGCATTAATCTAGGAGATGGATTTGGTTTTAGTTCCATAACTTTCTGGGTGGCATCTCTTTTGCATAAATGAATAGCAGAAGCTTAAATTGTTTGACTTGCTAGATAGTTATTTATTGTGATTATTTTTAAGTGGAAAGATACATAAATTAATAACAAGTATTCCAGTAGGAAAATGTATGTTTTGATGGAATAGAAGGACTCTAAGTAACCGAAGGTTTGCTGTTCAGGGTGGGATTCTTTGTGTTATCTGTATGTGTTTTGATGAAAACTATTTTCCCCTGCAAATTATCAAAATTTCCTTCCCCATGCCCCCTCTGTAAACCGTAGTCAACTGGAGAATGGGACCTTGACTGTCTTTGCAACCTGCCTTTTTTTCTTCTTCATGAATGTCTTAGTGTTTAGTTCTGAAAATTATCGCTCTTGTTCTCATACATCAACTTAGAGTACAAATTCTTGAAAAATCAGTTGTCCAAATAAATCTACGAAGAACTATTTAACATGTTGTATTTGATCTGCGTAATGCATTTATAAATCGATTTTGTGTTTGTACATCAGGGGTAGAGGGATGATAGTGAAATGTATGTATGGTTCAGCCCAGTGTACATCTAGATTGCCGGCTCTGTGAGATCTATTTTGCACTGTTTCAAATTGCAAAGCAAGTTTCAGAAAATGTTTAATTCAATGTTTTTCAGTCTGAAAAAAAAAAAGTCAGTGCTCAGTGGCAAAAGTTTCTTAAAAAGTGACTTTGACAAGAGCACTTTTAAGCTCTCTAGAACCACATTTTTAAAGGCAAGTTTTAATTGTACTCTAAATGCTGCTACTCTCATAAATAATGCCTGTTTAGTAGTGTGTTTACTGTGTTAGTGCCTGCCTTAATTTGCAGTTTCACAAATGAAGTAGTTGGCAGAAGGAGAGGGACGTATCCATAATGCAGGCACTGCTTTTTCTTTCGGATTAAGTATCAACCCACAACCCTGTGTATTTACTTCAGAAATGGTTCTGGTCCTCTGCCAGTCAATTGCAATGCATTGGACCAGTCAACTCTCATTACTCTTGACTGGGTCGGTCGCTTCCATTAGTGCTTATTGTAATGCAGGCTGTGCGCTCATCTGCGGGTCGCTGTGGGTAGGGCGATTGCTGTGAACCGCTTATGGAGCAGTAAATCTTCATTGACGGCAATGCGCAATGTTGTTCACAACCCGAGCCCTCTAGACTGACTCTTTGCATTTTTTAATTGGACTCATGTCAGAGGAAGAAAATACATGAAGAAATCGGTTTACGCTGTAATGCATGCTATAGAAGTTCCTTGAAACTCTTGAGATGGATCATTTTTAAATGGTTTTTTAGTATGTATTTGGTAGGACTTAAGAGTTATTTCCTTTACTGTCTGATTTCTTTGAAGAAGAGACCAAATTCCTTGAGGCGAGTTTTGCTTTAAGCTATTATTTTCACCCTATTAGAAGCCATAAGAGGTGGACATGCCTGAAGTTGTCAAATTGTAGCCTGTCCTCTAATTTCCTCTTGCTGTAGAGAGAAGCTGGTTTGATTATGCCTCCGAATGAAATTTAAAGATGTTAAATGCTGCCTGCTAGCATCATGCTTTTTCCATTTTGATGAGCTAAAAAATTTTAAGGTATGTCCTGTGTGCATACTAACTTTTTGGAATAGTACATACTGTGTTTTAGTACAGGTCCTGGTTCTGTGTTACCCTGTCTACTCTTGCTTCGCACTGCTCTATACAGATTGAAAATATTTCTGACAACAGCACAAGCTCAGCTAGCCAGTGCTGGGGCTGCTCTGGCTTTGCTGAGCACGCCAAATCCTGTATGGTGGGAAGAAATTACCCCAAACTGGTCATGTCAAAAGCTCTGATTCACTGGGACCTGTTACATCTTGTAGCTAGTCTTGAGTGAGGCTGTGGACTCCCAAGTTGCCCAACATCTCTGTCCTGTAAAATATTCCTTGAGCTCTGCCAGGTGTGTGGTATGTACTATCTGGGCTTCGGCTATCTGAAGATTTCTTGTACAATTATTAGGTCATATATATTGCCTGCCCCAGCCAAGTTTCAGTATAATAGTTTCCTTTCAGTAGAAAGATTTATGTATTAAAGTTAGGATGGTGTTATTCTCCTTAAGTTGCATTGAAGAACAAAGGTGACAGTGAGCAAGCTGAACCACGTTCAGTTTTGGGTTTTACCTCCTGGTTTGTGGAGAGGGTCACTGCTGTTATCCCCATGAGGTCATGAGCAGAGTGCTTCCAACCTGTGCTGGCATCGGGGTAAACTTATTTTTCTCCTCTAACCACCAGCACTGTGTGGGACAGCACGATCTCCTTCCTCCTCCTCCTTCAATGGCACCATATTGCTGCCGCTGCCAATTGAATTCACTGCTTCATTTCTTTCTCCTGTCAAAATACCCATACTGCTGTACTTTTCATTAGCTGACTAGTACTACAGGAGCATGACTGAGTTGGGGTACAAATGACAAATTTGAAGTTAGCATATTGTATACCGCATGTTGACGGATGTTGATGAGCTCCCTGTTCTCCCAGCCATGTCACCTCTCATGCAGTCATTAAATGACAGGGCTCTGAAAAATAAAATCTCTCTGGAGTACCAGCAATTTGTTTCCTGCCATCAGAAAAGAGGAATCTGTATCCATCTTTGGAAGAAAAAAACAACTTGGATTAAATTTTGTGCTTTGGCCTGATGTGGTACCGAACAACAGCACGTGGTGGTATTTTCAGGGGAAGGAGGAGCGGTGTTTCTGGGAATTCTGACCAGCTGGTTAAAGTATTCTTTCTCTTTGGTTTGCTTTTGTCTATGACCCTGTTTGAATAAAAGGTGTGTTACTAGCAGCCCATATTGACAGCATTTGTAAATAATACATTATTTAAGATGAAGATAAGTTTTTTTTACAAATTATAATACCACTGTATTACATGATTTCCTTGTGTTAAGAGTTTTCATTGCTATGAAACAATGATGATATCATACTACTATGAATAAAACCAAGTAATGTGCAAAATAAGTTATCCTCGGTTTGTATCGCTTTAACTTGGGTAGATACTGGGCACAATGCAGAAGATGGCCCAAAGTGATACATCTCTCAGTGGTGGGAATTTCATTTCAGATAATTTTTTCAAGGTCACAATATATCTACCATTGGGGGCTTAAAAAAAAGGGCAAGGGTCAGCTAGTAAAATCATAATTAATTCATATATACAGGTTTTTTTAAACACATGGTGGATGAATATCTAAAGCAATTATGTTTTAGAGGTGCTCTCAGTCTTTACCGGTATTAACATCTGAATAGGGGATATCTCCAAACTCTTGTGTTCAAAGGCAAAATGCGGCCTTTATGGTGTGCCTGCTTTAGATTTGAATCTATTGATCCATAGGACCCACGTATCTCTTTTAAATGTCTGCAATTAATCAATAACTTAGGTTTTGGCTCTCTTGCATTTTTTTAATACTTGCCCTTTCTTTGATATGATGAAACCTTTGAGAAGCACATTGCAGTCTCTCGCGCTCCTCAGAGAGGATCCTCCGTTAGATTTCTGAATAATTAGGGAAGATATTAAAATTAAAAAAATTAAAAGAGAATTTGTCTTTGAAAAACCTGTAATCCCTTAGCTGTTGGTTTTAACCGCTTGTTGCATTTCAAACCAGCGTGTGCTCATTCGCATACGTACAAAAGCATCTAGGCTAAAGACAGAGTGTGGGGTTTCCAAAGGCACAGATGGCAGCTAAGCAGTTCAGTCTTTCTCGGCCCAACGCAGGACCAAATGTTCTGTCACAGCTGTGGGAATTAATAACGTAACAGGAGAACTGATCAAATGTTAGAAATGGGTCAGTTTTCATTTCCAGGAGTCAAGCAGAAAAGAGAAACCTCTCTAAGTGCTGGGACTCCATCTATTTGTGGCCCCTTGCCTTCCTTCTGGCGATATGGGGGAGGAGGAGAGGGTAGAAGTTGTTACAAACGATAGTTTTCTCCACTTTTTAGGTCTCTTTCTTCTGACAGGGCAGGTCAGAGGAGGTTGCAGTTAAATGATGATGATTCTATTAATTCTAATGTTCTGCCCTATGGTATTTGAACGAGGAGAGGTTTCAGATGGGAGTGGGAATTTGCTCAGTTGTGATGTCGTCTGTCACCCTTGAAGAACAACCGTGATTAATACTTGTAACGCAGCTTTGATTAGGGAAGGGGCTAAACTCAAGAGGTGCTACAAAGCACCCTGCCACGGATGTGGCAAGTGAGTTTTATGAAGGCACTTACAGACCACCTTCCCTGAACGTCTCTCAGCTCATTGCCTTTGCAAGCGAATTTCTCCTGCATGAAAATGAAAGGTGTAAGGGGAATAAGGGCAATTCTGGATCGTTTCCTGAATCTGCAAGCAGGGAAGCACATAAATCTGTGAGATCTGATGATAGGGGACTGATTACTAATTCTGGTTTGATTCTGAATGTCTCTAGAATAGCATCAGCTGTCGTTTTGGATGGCCTGCGTATAGTTCTGCTATGTCATCTGCATACTGTCGCAGAGAATTAGAAATAAATTACAGCACTACAGGACTCAGTCCTGCAAAGATTTATGTGAACGTTTTGCTCTCTTTCATAAGTGTTATGAGATCATCTGTGTCATTCTGTAGGAACACAATTTAAATTTGTTTTCTTTACTAGGAAATTACTGCAGGAACAATGGTAAAGAGTATGATAAGAAAGAATCTGAGTAACCAGTTCTCAAGCTTTGCTTAAAAAAAAGGATAAAATATAATATTTTGACATTCTGTGTCAATGTGTTCACACTCCTCACTCTCTTTCCTAAGATTCTGTTTTAATCGTTTTTTTTTTTTTTTTTTAAATGAAAATTGAAATTTGCAGTTTTATTCTGGAGCAGAAGTCAGTGGCACAGTTTAATAACCCTGAAGTTACCAGCCTGCCCAGGTAATTCTTCCTCTCTCTGCAACCCCTTCCTGCTCTTTGCTGCTCTCCTGTTCCCTGCCCGAGATGCCTAGAAGCAAAATGGGAGAATAAAATCAGTAATGAAAAAATACCCCAAACTTCAGTGCTTTATCGGTGGCTAATAGAAAATCTGCTCTCCTGAATACTTCTCTAACAGAAAGTCCAAGTGACTGAGCTGCTGGGTAGCTCCTGGAAGCTGTGGCATTGAGAATAAATCAGTTTCACCTGCTGAGTGGGTGCTAATCCTCGTTGGCATTAGTAATCTAATCACATGAGACTGATAAATATTTGAGGATGGTTGAATTGCTTATAATTACTCTGTTTATAAGAAGTATGTAAATCATGGAGAGAAACATAATGCTATTTGCTTTCTGTAAGCTGTTTTGAAATTTTTTTGTGTGTATGTGTGTGGAAGTACTTGAAACTACAAGAAAGCTAGAACATTTGCACAGGGATTTGCTGGCTGTGTTGGTTTCCAGGAGGACTCTTTTATTTCTGAATGCAAGCATAATTTGCTCTGCACCCTGCATCTCTTCTGTCGCTGCAGCTTATGCCCTGTTTTCTGGGCTGGGAATACGTTAACGCTTTCCTTCATGGTCATTTGTGGAGGCTAAGCCCAGTGATTAACACATGTCAAAATTCTCTGGTTTATAGGAGAGAGGAGGGGAAAATGCTCCAAATAGGAATTGTCATTCCAGTGGAGGGAGTTTATAGAGGAGACGGCTGTTGGCACAGAATTAGAGTATTGCTTTAACTGTAAATGTGATTTAATTTGAGAACAATAAAAGAGTGAAACAGAAGTTACTTGGCTGTAACTCAGTTTCTGGATGCAGTGGACCTTCTGAGATCGCAGGGGAAAGAGGTGGATGGCTTTCCACATAGTGACAATAACATTAAATGAACAGAAATGCCTTGATTGTTCAGAAAAAAAAAATAAGAGTAATGTTACTGTTCCCCTGCTCCCCTTACCAGTATGGCTCATTCCTGTTCAGGGAATGGCCCTCCACTGCACTGGCCAATTTTGATTTCAAGTGGACTACTCACAAAGTTCTCTACTCGGCATAACTCTGGCAAGCTGTGCAGAATATAGAGCTGATTCTGCTCATGCACGCTTTTGATTCATTCAGCCTTGCAGATTTCAGTAGCATTCTGATTTCTTTATAGTGCTAATTAGCGGTAGTGAAAAATGAAAGTAGCAGAAGTAGCACTTAGGAATTGATCTTAGAAAAATTGTTGCCACTAAGAACAGGATCACTCAAATAACAAGTGTGGCAGCTGTATGCTGGTCTAACTGAGTTTTTCAGACCAAGTGTGCAAAAAGAAAAACACTAAAAGCACGCACATTTTAATCAGTAAATCTTCCTTTAATTATAATCTTACCTGTCATCTGGGCTGAAATGAAAAAGTTAACCTTTCTTTATTCTGGATTTGTTTGCTACCCTCCTTGTTGGATTTGGACATGTCTGTTCTACACATTCACCTGCTGCTGCTGGACTGCATGTGGCTGCACTTACTCATTGGCTACCAGAATGGTGTTATTTATCACTGGGCAGAAATTCCTGCAAAAGGAGGAGGCTTTAATATAATGAATTCCTTAAAAAACAAAACAAAACCACCAAAAAACCACACACACAGAAAACAACCCAATAACCCAGTTTTGTGGAGCCAACAGCAGCAAGGTCTTTCACGTGATTGAGAAAGAAGGTCCCACGGAAATCCAGCCTTCTCTTTAGAAAAGCACACTTATGCACAGGGAAGGGAAGGTGCTGATGGACTACAAGAATTTGTGCTTGGAAGCACAGGAAATAATGAGTTGTTGTAGATGTGTGTCATGTTGTCTGTTGTTTTACGATTGCTGTGGGAAGACTCATTACAAGGTGCGTGGGCAGCATCCTACCTAGATCTGGGAAAGATTACGGAACAGATAGATAGAAGTAGGATAAGGTTTCTCAAAAAGGAATTTTTTGACAAAATAAACTTGAAGATTGCTACCATTCAATCTCATTCTCCAGATGTGAGAGATACTATGTGTAGCTTACAAAAAGCAAGACAAAAACCTTTGATCTTTTTCAAACGTAAACCCTTCGGAGTGCTCATCCTTTAGGACCTGGATTGTTAAAAAGCTTCCCTAGGAACTGTTAAGAGCTGTAGGCTGGGATGGGGTGAGGCTGGCTGCAAGGTGGAGCGATGCTGCGTGTTCTCTGATAAGGTGGAGGTCAGGTGCATGTATGTCCTCGATGAGGAAGTCGTTATATGCTAAAGAGACAATAGAAATAAACATCCTGCAAAAAATAATTATTTCCATTTAGAGTTTCTTCTGTGTGCCCTGGTGAGCCTGTGTGAGCTGGCAGAAGTGGTGACATAGGAAAACCCCAAGTGGCATATCGGACAACAGAAGTATTTATGTGTAATGAGCCTCTTATGGTAGAGTTATTGTTCTTAATTTTTTTTTTTTTTTGTCATATAAAGAGATTTGAGGAGAAAAAACATTTTGGAACTTTCTACTCAAGAGTTTTATAGGCTTACACTGTGAGGGTACTTATTGCTACTTATTATCTAACATGCAAGCTTATTGCATCTAAAACGAGTGCTTTTGGAGGAAAGTTTTAATGAAGCTGAATTATCAGTTGCATTTTATATTAAAAACTTATTTGTGGAAGCATCTATTGGGAAAAAAAATAAAAGCTTTTTAAAGAACCGTGTATAAAGCCACAGTAATTTGTGGGGTTTAGAGGGGTTTTTTGGCCACCTGAACTTTCCCCTGAAATAGCCTTCAGTTGAAAGTATAACAAAAAACTTTCCTTGATAAATGAAAGATACAGTGATGATTTTGCTGTTTATTGAGCTTCAGGTCTGCTTGAAAGCTGAACACAGCATACATTCAAGCAACCATGCTTTCATTATCTTAGATTTCTGTGAATTATAGTCAGTTGGCTGTAAACTTATGTTAAAGGGAGGTTTTCTTTAGTTTGGCATCTGATAAAACTCTCATCAATGAATAAGACAAAAAAGCCTTTGAAAGCATAATCAACAGCTATTCTGGTGAGTGAAAAAAGGATAAGTTCACGCTGTTATATTTAACATCATATTATTAGATATAAGTGAAGCCATCTATATGAAATGCAAATTGGTGGAGCGTGTAGTTATTAAATAATGTTACTGTTTTCCTACACTTGAGATAATGAAAGGTTCTGATTTCTTTATCTGTGCTTTCCTGCATTGTCTTTGATTAGCTGTTTCTGTATTTCACAAAATGCTTTAGTTCCTCAGATGACGATGCAGTAATTATCAATTTTGCACTATCATTTTTGTATTAGTCAAGCACCTAATGTGCTTAATGTTTGTATAGGGAATATACATCTTCTCTGAAGAGCTGACTGTAAGAAAGGTCTTGATCCTGAAAACACTGACTGATGCAGATGCTTTTTGTAGATGAGTAATCCCTTTCTGAACAAAATACTGCTTGTCTATATTTCTCTCTATTGAATTAAATGAAACATAAATATTTTTCAGAAAAAATCTGGGTTTTTGTTTTTTGGTTTTTTTCTTTTTTTTTTTTTTGCATACTCTATCTACTGGATGTGGAGACTGAGAGGGATTTGGCTTGGAGGTTTCTTTGGGTTTTTTGCAAATCTACTTAATGCCAAGAAACCTTAGGGAATTTTATGGTGAGCTTTCAGAAGGTATAATGCCATTGTTGGATGCAGGTTGTTCTTCTTTGTTCTCTCTTTTCAGAAAGAGGGGGGGAGTTGTTGTGTCACTGCCTGTATCAATTAGGAAATTAACAGCTCCTCATCAAGTGTCTTGAATGCAGTCATTCCTCATTCAAGCCTTGCTCTGGACATCCACCCCGCGTGAGCACAGCTCTAGTGTGCACACACTGTCCGTAGGCACGCGTGCGTATTTACCATGGGGAACCCTAGGCAGGAGTGTGGTAGCCCCAGCTCCCTGCTATGAGTCCACACTGGGATCATCAGGACCGTGGGGCTACTGTCAGCTAACAGTGTTAGCCATGTGGCTCCCCTGCGTGCGGCTAGCTGCACGACCTAGCTTGTCTTGTCCATGGAAAGCTTAGGACAGTCCTTTGACAGCTCTAAACCAAAACTGTGTCCTCATCAGTAATCTAATCACTTATTAGTTCTATTTAAAGAGGGGACCTGGCTACAAGTAAAATATATGCTAAAAAAAAAAAAGGCGGGGGGGGGGGGAAACAAAGCTACAGGCTGCTCAGGTATGGACACTCAGTGCCGTGTAAGGTCCTGTTCGGCATTGCAGCTAAGCCTACCTCATGGCCAGCTCTCCTGAAAGGGCATGGACCTGCCATCCTGCTCCTGCATGTTCCCATCATCTCCCTTTGCTCATGCAAACCCGCAGAAAATGTGTGTGTGCTGGGTACCTCCTCTGCTCCTTGGACCAATCCACTGCAGGCTCCCCAGTACAAGGCAAGAGAAAGTGCTAAGGGAAGGGAAGAGGGAAGATGACAGAGCATGAGAACCCCTCTGTGAGCAGTTATAATGTCAAACTGTACCACTGCAGTGATGACGAACTAAATCAGTGGATGCCCATCAAGAGAAGCAGATGGTGCGATGTGATGAGGCATGGAATTGTAAGGGGATGATGCTGTATTTAAGGTGGAACCGGTTCTGTTCTTAACTCTGTCACAGACTTGCTGAGAAGCCTTGAGCAAACAGTTTCCCACCCCATTGCCTGTTTCTCCATTTGAAGTGGCAATAAGATTGACTTCTCGTCGACAGCTGTTCCAGGTGCTTAGATGTCCTCTGGCAGGGAACGTTATGAAAGCAAAACGATAAAGTGCAGATCTCTAAACATGGAAAACTAGTAAAAGGTGTGATAATTTTCTGTACTTCAGCATTGCTTGGACCTACAGACTTGAAAAAAAAAAAAAAGGAGCTTTCCTTTTAATTAAAGTTAAAGCTTCATTACTCTGGAGTAGACAATAGCTGAATATGAAAATATCATTGCTATTCAGAACTACCAGAATCTATTGCAAGTCATTTGTGAATCATCTCTAATTAACAAAGTGCTCTATTACAAGGCTGTCTGAACAATGACAGGCTATTCTTTGCAACCCTCTAAGCTATAGTCTATTAGCTTTTCATTATCTTCAATTATTTTTAATATTCTGGAAAAAAACTGTTTGTGGGTTTTGCCTTCCCTAGAACTTCAGAAAGCAAAGTTACCATTGGAAAATAAGGGCATGGAGTTTGCCTCTAAACTCCCTGAGAAGGATACACAGATTCTCTGAAATATCTGGAAACCAGCTGACAGTCTTCTTGTACGAGCTTTAGACCTGCTGGTCGTTTTCAGGCAAGATATCATCAGAAAATGTGCTAGGTTTAAGAGGCAAGTAAAACCAGCAAAGGCGGACAAATCATCGGGGATTAAGTTGAGACCAAAGATTTGCAACATGCCAATGACTGGAAGACGTTCAATGTGCCTTCATGATCTCCCTAAAAAACAAGTTACCGAGTCTGATAATAGGCGAGAGAAATATAATAATAGGGAGAAAAGAAAAATGATTTTTTTCCACACCTAGAAATTGTAAATAGTAAATTTGAGATGTTAATAGCAAGTTGTCCACACAGTGTGTATTAGTTTCAGCAGGCGACTCTGTTTAGAGACAATAGAGTGTAAAGAACACTTATGGAAGTGTTCATGAGGAATGTGTTTCCTGCTAAGCATAAAGGGTCTGACCTGGTTAGGCAATGACCCTTTGGTCATTGAAGGCTTCGGGCAGCTGTGTCCCCAGTGTGACCCATTTGGTAGCTGCCAGCATCAGATATGTGTAGGTATGTTGCTCCTGTATTTTCCAACATGTATTGGCTAAGTCTCCATGCTATAGTTCATAAGTGTTTCTTCCTCTTCCTGGCAATATGTGAATTTTTCAGCTACTTTTCTTCCTTTTCCCTCATTTTTGCTTGTGTTTTCCCATAGCTACAGAAGATAAGTCAGGCTGGGAGGACAGTGAAGATGAGGCTGGTTTTGTTTTCATGGGGAAGGGGGAACAGTATGATTAGCAGGATTTATTTTTTTATTTGAGAGACTAAGTGCAGTAGTTTAGAAAATTTATTTTGGGTGATGAAGGTAATTAGAACAATGTTAATGTGGCACTGTAATTCAAAAATAAACAAAAGATGTTTACAAACAGGAAAATGGAAATAGGAGCATTCCATAAATTTCATATTCTCCCGTCAACCACTTTGGCACATGTCGTTTTGTTGATGGGATGTGCTTCAGAATAGGAACAGAGAGACTGACCCAGTGTCTGTGTCTGTTCTGCATATACCAAGAGTTGGAAAGGTTGGGTGCATGGAGAGGGGTTGTAGAAGGGTAAAGAAATCACATGGTAGTGCCCCTGTAGTATGAGAAGTCCCTAATATCCCATGTTTGTTGTCTGAAAACATAATTACAGAGGAAATAAAAAAAGTCAGAAGAGATGAAAATTTCTAGAGCCATGCCAGGGTTTAGATAAGAGATTGGCTTTATCTGACTTGAACAATAGTGTCTTCAAAATCACAACACAGAAAACAATTGTTTTACCATATCATCGGTACAATCACATAACTGTAGGAAAATTCTTATTAAAGGACACTGAATTGAGATACAACCCAAGGAAACACGGTGAGCTTGCTGTCAGAAGACGTTAGCAGCAAGCACCCATTGTGTTGGGAAATTACTGAGGGAAGGGCAATTTGTTCCAAAACTGTTGTACAACCTCAACAGAGGTAATCCTATATTATCCCTCAGGATTTCCAACCTGAATGATTCTATGATTACTCTATGAAATACATGACTACACACAAGTTTCAAGAATACATTATATACGTGGCTAAGTGAATTATGTCCTTTTTTTCTTTTTTTTTGAAAGATTAATTATTGGTCAATGAAAGATATTTCTTACTGAGTTGTAAGGAACTTTAATCTGAAGAAATCCCATGTATCCTTGACGACTACTTTAAATAATGCAGGTAGTGCTTCTGGAACTTTATTGCTTATCATGAATGCATAAAGGTTAGCAAGAATAATTTCTGGTTCAGGAGCAGTTGCTTTATGTCTGTTTTGGTACAACAATGTTACATGGAGAAAGCAATACTGCTATTGCTAGTAGTCATAGTAGGGTATGTTTCAGTTCTGCTCCTGAGGTTCTTGGAGATAAGAAAGATTTCATCTGCTTTACTTCTAGAAGAATCAAGCAATTTGGTGAAAAATGGACATTCAAATTAAAGTAATAGATACAACTAATTATATACTTGTAAATGAGAAATGCTGAATTCATTAAAATTCAAACAGTTTTACTCCAATTTTGATGACAGTTCTTGCAGAGAAAAAATGCAATGACTTCACTTTGAAATTTTGAATTTAAATACAACTTAAACTTTTGAGGTTTGCATATTTCAAAGCAGTTCTCATTAAAATATAAATAATATTTTATTATTATACCAGCCACAACACATCCCTGCTATGGACAGGTGTTGTGAAAATATATATTTTTAAAATTTAAAAACCAGTGTGGGTCATGGTTGCTTCTTACTAACAAGTGTGTCTCATACCATCCATTTTGGGGAGGTCTAAGTCAAGACGGTTGTTGAAAAACTGAAAAGGGCTACAAAGATGGCCAGGTCCTATAGCCCATTATTGACAATGAGAAGTTGGGGGAGCTGGGTTTCCATACTTTAGTAAAGATGATGCTAAGGGGTGATTTAAGAGCAGTCAACATCTACATGAAGAATGGTCAGAAGATGAAGGTACCAAACTCTTCTTGGTAACACCAAGCAAAACAGTTGTGGTTAGTGGCTACAAGTGCCTCTAAGGAGGCTCAGGTTGGAGATCAGGAAAAACTTCACCTAGAAGGATGAACAGCACTGGAGGAGGTCACCCAGCAATATTGTGGAGTCTTCATCTGCGGATGTTCAAGACTTGGCTTCAAGTCACAGCTGACTTGGTCTAGGGTTGACGATGGCCCTACTTTGAGCCAGAGACTGAGCTAGGCACCTGCAGAGGTCCCATTTCAATCACGTTTCCATTATTTCTATTTTTTTCTTCGATGATCAAATCATTTGAAATATTGCATGTTAGGAAAGAATGTGCAAGCCATTTAACAAATGTTTTCAGAGTTTTTCGGAAACCTCACAAATTTTGAGAGTGTCTTTTTTGTCTGTGAAGTTGTGCATCTTTTTAGGAAATACTGAGTTTTAACCGTCTCCAAATCAGAGTGCTCTACTGAGAAATAGGCTTTAAAATGTCAAAGTTTTAAAGGTGATTTAAGAACAATAAATTTATCTAAGAAATATTAGATGGTAGTATTTATCCCATGATTACTTAGCGCTTTGTTCTTTTTCAGATAAAAAGCCTCAAGAAGTATCCAAACAAACGGCAAATCAAGGTTAGCGTAAAATTCAGATTATGTATCAGTAGTTCTGAGGGGGAAATTTCTCCCAGTGCTATTGAAGTTCTCACCAAAACAAGCATGAATAATTTCCAAGGTAATCATATGCTTAAAAGAAACGTTTTTTTATCAAGGGAAGAAATGCACTGTTAAGGCGTATGACCAAGGCTAATTTTGACCACTGATGATTCTAAGAGGAAGGAAAATATGAAAAAGCCCATTAAAAAAAATCAACCAAAACATTTCTTAATGCTGCATAAAACTCAAGACCTTATAGAAGAATTCAGTTGTACAGAAAAGGTCAGAACACCCAGCTGGTGTGGTAATACAACTAACTAATGACTTCAGCGCAGGATTATAAAGTGGGTTCCTGTCCTGGGGGAACTATGAAGAAAGACGGCTTATCTGCTGCAATGCTTTCTGAATTTATTTGAGAGTCCCCATTTTTCTTTCTTTTTTCTTTTTTTTTTTTTTTTTTTTTTTTTAATTGAAATGCTTCCCTTTCTAAGCCACTCTCTGGAGGATCCATGGCTAGATAAAATCAGTCTAATGCCCTATGGTTGGGGCGAGTGACTCTGCAGAACAAGAACTAGCATTATAACGCAAACTCTTTCTTCGTGTACTTTCCATATTGGCAACACAACAAACTTTGTCCTCCACTTCTTATCTCTTGTGCATCTGAGAATGTAGGTTATTATTTGAACTCTCTCCTGAAGGGAACTGGGAGAGAGAAGCATGTGAAAGGTCTATAGACAAAAAGGTTGATGAGTGCCTGATTTGCTTTTATTCTGTCAATTGTTTTTCCAAAAGTTGGTCTCATCCTCCCACCTCTTATTTTCTAACTAGTGCTGAACATTTTTGCCTGTTGAATGAGCATTAAAAAGAGCAGATCTGTGTTCACAGTGTGCTTAAAGTAGCCTGAGAAATAAACATGCCTTTGTCCCAAGTCAGGTCAGCGTGTGGAGTCATTCATAGCAAGAATTGTTGCGTTCGAGTTGTAAAAAGTCTTTGTAGGTTTAGCAGAACCACTTCCCAGCCTGCAAGAAGGGAAGGAAGGAGCCTTACGTCTAGTTACAAGTCAGATTTGTGTCATTAACACGGCAAATAATTAACAACACTTTGGGGCTAGAAATTCCACTATAAGCAAGTGTGTTAAAGATTTTGTCAAAATCAAAAAATCTTAAGACTGTCTTTTAAAGTGATGCTATTAAAAAAAGTTAAATTTTGGGTGATTTTTAATACTTTTCAGACTGTCTTATGTGTGGCATGCCATCTTCAGCCTTCCCCATGCAACTGAAAAAATATCAATTTTGTGAAATGAAAGGGAAGACAGCACACACTGCCCAGAGAAACATATTCAGCATCAGAAAGGCATTGCTGTCACAGGTCCCAAAGGAGGGATCCTGAGACTGTTCTGGTTTAATGTTTATGTAAATAGTACCAAAACCAAAGCTAACAAAAAAAAAATGCTGATAGCATCAAATCAGGAAGTTCTAACAATATAGTGAGTTGGATTGTTGTATAGGATACGTGGTTGATGCTTGTTCCTGTAGTATTAAAAGCAGGATGGAAATTTGTAAATCACGGGGACAAATCGGGTACTGAGGAAAGGAATTTGCCTCACTCTAGCTGCCTATCGTTAGTTATGTAATCAGTGATTAATTGGCTCCTTTTGCAGTCAAAGGCATTCAAGAACATAGAGAATTCCTCTTACCCTGTGCACCTCAGAGGACCCAAAGAGGGGATCCCAGAGCTTTCTGAGTCTCTCCATTGAGTACACAACAGGCACAGATACCTTACACCACTGAGGAAGACTGGCTTTGTTTCCGTGAACCAAAATCTGAAAAACTGAGGAAAACCCTGAAGTGCTACTTGTGATGAAGAACTTCTAATTAGTGTTACTACTGAGGCTCCGATAAAACCTCCTATGTCCATGGTATTTACAAGATAGATGATGTAGACGTGAACAAGTCTGGGACAGGACTGCCTGTTGGGACACAAGCATGGAGACATGGTTGAGTGAGGAGAAGATAAAAGAGGCCTCTCTAATTTAGCACAGCCAAATCATGGCTGGGAGAAGATATGATTACCCTTTAAAAACCACTCTGCTTATAGGTAGCGAAAAGAAATACTTAAAGGTGCTGACATAGGAGTAAAGGATTTTAGGTTGTCTGTGATGCGTCTAGTGTAGGCACTGGAGTGACTAGGAAAGGGAATTTCTAGACAGCCTCCCAAGGGGAGCAGCAAGTACTGGAAACTTAAGTATAACTCTGTGATGACTTTGTGATGGTATTAAATCAAGGTTATAAGAGTTTGAGCAATTTGTATGTTGGTTGGCTGCCTGCGGTTACATCCATGCTGCATTTGATAGCGGTTCTCAAATTCACTGAGCAATGTGCATCAGACGTCCAAACTGTAGAGATCAGGTCATGCCCTTTGCATTCGTGCTGATGTCTCAGACCTGTAGCACCTAACTTGTACTCAAGTTCTGCATATACTAGCATAAATGTTAGTTACATACAGAGATTTGTAAGAGGTGCATGTTTGTAGGTTCAGTTATACACTATTCCAGATCGTGGAATAGCCTGACAAGTAAAGTATTAGCAGCCACAGAAGATTAGACCAGACAAATGCCAGAAAATATTGTTCAGAAAATCAATTAGTCTGGAGCCAGTTAACACCTCTGTAACCTGCAGTCTTAGTTCTGCACCACAGTCCCAGTGGCTGAGCTTCTGCACGAAAGGGGAGTCCGCTCAATGCCAGTAGGGTTCTTGGCGTTCACAGTAGGTGGGTTTGGCACTTGAGTCAGTTAAACAGCAGTGTAGCCACCTGAATTTTTTCAGCACAGACATAGGTTGTTCTCTCTTCCTCTTTGGGATCTTTTGCTTTTCAAAGAATCTGAGAACCATTTAGAGCTTCGACTTTTTGGAAAACATATAATAGCCATGCATGATCCCAGTTCTTGTCTGCTTTTAACCAATTTCCTTCTCCTAGTTTTATAAAAGCAAGAGATACTTCAGGACATTTTAAAATGCTCTTTCTATACGAGAGGTATTATCTTAACCTTTGTTATGATCTAAAAGCTACTTTGACGTGGCCTTCTCAGTGATTCCCACTCTGCTGGGCCAGGCAGAAGCAGCAGCATGCCGCTTTTGTATCCGGTAAGCACACAGCTTTATGTTGGCATGACCCATCCCTGCTGATGAAGGGGGCAGAGCCACCTCGTGAGCACACAGTCCTGCCCCATCACAGGAGCAAATACTGAGTAGTCATGGATATTTGTATAATGAGTCAGGTCAGGGAACTGAACTGGTTTCACATGAATATTCCGAGGTGGTTCTTTGGCCCAGTTTTACCTTGGACCAGTTCTCCAGTTTGGTTCATCCTTGTGCCAGCAGAGAGGAAGAAGGAGATGGTGGCCTGGAGATAGCGGACTGAGGCCACAAGTGATGGCTTCTGCCAGGACTAATGATAGCCCTGTTACAAGCCAAGATTTTTTTTTTGTCTGAAACACACCAAACCTCCATGCAGCCTCCAAACCCACCACTTGCCCTGTGAGGAACAGGTGGCATTAGCTCCACTCCTCCTTCTCATTAAGAACTCGTTTCAGTTCCTGTTTTCCAGTACTTCTTACAGCTGCACCCATCTTGCAGCGGGTTAACTGGGCCAGGGCAACCAGTTGTATTTTTTTTCTTCAGTGAAATGTGATGTGTCTCACGTTTTGCTATGACTCCAGAAGCCAAGAGATTTTAGTCAGGTGTGCTAGGAGATGCCAAATCCTAAAAAGATTTCTCTCTGTCTTTCTGTTACCAGCCTAAATGTTGCTCCGTGACAGGTATAACCTCCTGATTGTCCTTTTCTAATTCCTTCTCCCTCGTGTTTCTTCTTGTACATTTTTTTTGGACTTTCTGAATTCCAGAGATACGCCATGAAATAGTCCCTAAAAATTAAGTATCAGAAAGCAATCCTCCTTCCTTCAAGCTCAAGTTTTGGGTCTTTTATTATTTTTACAGCTTTCCTGATTTAAGACGAGAGGGATGAAGGTAAGAAGGAGGGAGTCAGACATTTGAAGAGAAGATCTGAGGAAGAGGAAGTGAGAGACAAGATGAGGAGAGAAAAGCAGACATTCGTAGATTTTTAACAATGTAGAAAAATCACGGAAATAAAGCAAGCAGTTTGGAGTCCCCAAGGTGTACAGCTGCAAGACTTTGCTGTGCCTTTTGAAGTGCTTCTGGATGGCCTTGCTTGTGTCTGTTTTCTAGGCAGACCAGCCAGAGAATGCTGCCCTTGAAGAGCTCTTTGCAAGATGAAAAAATTCTCTGTTGTCTGTAACGGGGAGAGGGAACCTCATTACAAGTTTGTGTAGTAATTGCATTATTTCTTCCTCCTATCTGAGGTATATATTTTTCTCCTTTGGGACTTGAAGCAAAAGAACCATTTCAGTCCTTGCCAGTCTCCTAATGGGTAAATGTTCTGTCCCACATCGCTTTGCCTGGTGAGATTGCATATCAGGCATCAAAGGGGAGGCATTTGAATACTAAACCAGATCCCAGAAACATATCAAGAGAAAGAGGTCACATTTCAGTGGATGTATGGTGTGTGGATCAGACACTATATGCAACATGCTTTATGGATTGGAGATGGCTGGTTTGTGACATTAACATAAGTTTATGGTTCAGAGATAGGTAGTTCCCATGGGATTTTTCTTGGTTCAAAAAATGTTAAACGGCAGATTGCTGGTGAAGTAATAAATGTAAGATTTGTGTTGTGTGTTAAAGCATGTTTCCTTTTGTCTGGATACCAGTCACTGTATTTACGTAGACAGTTTCACTTGGGAAGAGTTTTATAACATCTTGGCCATAAGTGTACATTGTGCCCCATAGCATTCTAAGGAAACAACAGCTCTGCAAGACTTTACCCGATATATCCAAGGGGATGAATAAGCACTTCCACATCTATTAAATGGTATGGCTTACTTTGTAGCAGAATTAATTGTACATTTTAATCTCTACTGGATGAAGAAGAGACAAAACTGCCAATTTGGCATTGCACATATGGGAAATAGATTCTTGTTTCATTTGTGTTATATGTAGTCAGTGTGCTGCTTTCTCTATATATCTCATGTTGAATTATAGGGTTGTTTCAGGATTTGAAAGGATATACTAAATTTACTGAAAGATGTCAAAGGCTTTAATTGACTTAATATGACAAGTTGGCTGTTTCTTCGTCCACTAGGTTGTCATTAGGTTAATCAAATATTTGACTAAAGAAAAGATCATTTAACGTATAGAAAATACAGAAATTATAGTGGACTCCAGCCTCGTAACAGCAATCAGTCCTGAACCCAAGATGCTGTCACTGAGCTGCAGTGCCTGTCTCTGGACCCGCATAGTCCCTGTGGTAAGCAGAGCCCAGTTTTTCATCCCTGTGTCTTTGGATGGCTACTGGATGGCAGCCACTTTGCGTTGATCCCAAGTGCGCTGCCTACACATACCCCCTGCAGCTGAGCGCTGCTCTGAGGTTAGCATGTGCAGGGGACGTGCATGTTTTCAAAGCAGCTCTAAAAACTCAGCTTTTACTGCTTCATGATGTCATCAAATGTTAGAGTAGATGCTAACGTAGTCATTTTGCTAGTACTTTTCCTATATCCTTCTCAGTTTCTGGTGTTATGAAATCCTGAAACCAATTGCTTAGCTTTGCTGTATAAAGTGGATGGAAGATGAGTTTAATGCTGGTTTTTAGTATGTCAGCAGTAAAATGGCACCTTGAACTCTACTATTCAAAGTGAATTAAGAAATCACTACGTGGTTTTGTAAATATCAGCTGGAATCTAACTTTTTTGAAGGTTAGAATGATTTTGCATGGTTTTTTTCAGTTTCACACTTCCTGTTTAGCTGTATTAGAGACAGAAAGAGGGCGTGTATCACAACAGTTCAGACCTTTTTTTTTTCTTTTTTTTCTCTCTCTTCCTGTTTCTGCAGCTTCTATTTAAATAAAAAAAAATAGGGAGAACTGTGCCTGTAATCTGGAGTTAAGTACTGTTAGTACAATAATTTAAAGCAGTCCTTCAAAATTTGTCCAAAAAGAAATACAAGTCCAACAAGAAGGAAACCAATGCTCAAGATTTCAATAGTGACTGCCAGTTTTTCATTTAGGAATCTCACTTTTGTGACGTCTAACGCAGGACAGGTGTTTATACAACCTTAAGCCTGTTTTTTTGAGAGTGCTAGGTGTGTAACATCTTTTGAAACTATCCCATATGTCATTTGTCCTGCTAGATGTAGTGCCTACCAAGGTAAATTTGTATGTGTCATCAGTTGATTCTTTTTGGATGTTACAATTAATCTGTTTTTGTAAACAAAGCTAGCAGATAGTTTCAGATATAGAAGAAGGATATTAATTCAGGTCACTCAGCTCAAATAAATATGATGCTTTTTGTCTACCTGGTTTACTTTTTTACCTTGGCATGTAGTTTTATTATGTAATCAAAGGGAAAAAATTTAACCTAAAATTGATACTTTCCTCAATATAAATTTGCAAGCCCCATTCTACACTTGTCTCTCTCACAATTTCAATGGCAAACAGTGGTCTGGTTTTTCTATTGTTGCAATGTCCGTTTGGTCTGTCGATAATTGTTAAAAGTGAAAACAGGCGTTTCAGTAGATGTTCCATGTGCTCTTTCTCCTGTTAGGTGGGAAGTTCTCTTCTGGAGCCTATCGAGGTAAATTTGCCTATTAGCAGATCTGTAATGAGTGCATTCCTTTTTAGTATTGTTCATGGATAGGCTGAATAAACAGTAAACATATGCTGTGCATAATTAAATTCTTCCATCAAGTTTTTGTGTTGTATAATGTTCACTCCAAGTGGTTATTCATAAATATTCATGCAGAAGACTGTTCATATCTCAGTTACTGAGTAGCATCCTTCTTTCTAGAAAACTTGTCCCTTATAGGAGAACAGTATGATTTTCTGCTTATTATCCAAAGGCAAGAAAGCAGAATTGTAACTTCAGCAATCTCCTTCAACCATGTTGGAGCAGACCCTTATGTACTATGAAGGAGATGGGGGTTTGGGGTTTTTTGCCTTTATACTTCTGTCTAAGCCACCAAAATCCAGCAAGACCAGTAAGCAGTATTAGCCAAAAAAAGTAAAACTTTCAATGACATTGCTAAAAAAGAAAAAAAAAATAAATTGCAGCTGACATTCTTCCTGGCCCATTTTTAATGCAGATTGCTAGACAACCTGATCTCCATCCTAGAACTGGTCCACAGCCAACTGATATGTATGTGGCCAGTGATACTGTTGCATGTTTGTGTGAGTCTGTAAGTAGTAAAGCACGTGGGAGCAGTCAGGACAGCAGTTGTGCCACTTGCCAATCTGCTTGTTAGTTCAAGCGCTACCACAAGAGGCTTTTGTGAGAGTTGAAATGTCTGTCGTTTGCTTGAAAACTCAATCAAATCTTGTTATCTTGTCCTGGGGCTGTTATTTCTGCATCAGTCCCGTTTCTCCCTGCAGAAATAAGAACAAGCCGTATGTCCTCATTGTGCTCCCCGTTTGATATCTCTGAAAGTAACACTCTCATCATGGGACTAGTGTTCAGGGGGATTGAGGAAATAGATTTTTAGGCAGCTGCAGGAAGAAGACCTTTTCTGCACCAGCATGACACACACAGAGATGGTTCACCCTCTCACTGCCACTATTTTTTTTAATCTCTTCTGCTGAAGTAGTCTATTGGAGAGAAAAGTCCAGAAGGCTTTCCATCTAAGCTACTTGCATCCCTGCAAAATATCAGTTTCAAATCTACCAAGAACTTCTTTTGATGCCCCGTTTAAAGAACATTTGAAGCTGTTGAAAGGAATCCACTAATCAGAATATCACCATACTGACCAAAACTGGTCTTTTCAAAGCAAGTCGTTCTCTCCTCTGATTGCTGCACTTGTGTATGTATTTCTCACCTTTCACATAGTAGTTAATGTGTCGGACAACATTTTTAGCAATGATGGAATTAAAGATACATGAGTATAAGAGATCCTCTGCCTTTGCCCAGACTCCCAAGGCCTTGAGACTACAAGTACAAGACCAAACAGGTACTGTAGGTCTGGTTTATTGCTCGTTGGATCAGAGAGGACTGTGGCTAAGGAGTCTGCATGTTGCCAGTTCACCAGACACAGACAAGATGTATGACTTGGCTTTCTTCTTCCTCCTGAGCAGTGATTTTAATTTGCAAAATGACTGAAGGGGCCCACACCTCCACTGGAAATTTCTCATAGTTCATGTATGGAAAAGGTTGAAAATTCCTGAAGTTTGTGATATACCAAAAGGAGCAAGAGGGGGTGAGAGAAGGGAGAATAAGCATTTTTTTTCCTGCCTGTTCCCTTACATCCCCATCCAGCCAACATGACCGATCCCTTATGACTGCGAGTGGGACACATGTTTGAGATGGAAAGCTGCTGCTTATATTCCACAGTGCTTGGAAGGGCAGCATATCCTTTTTTTGAGAGAGAAAACTTCAGTCAAGTCAGTGGTGTGGTAAACTGGACAAGGTATTTGATGAGGTACAGCAGCTGGAAAGGCTGGGACCCATGTTGGTACCCTGATCTAATGAGATCAAAGCCCAGACACTTATCTGGGCAAAGCCCATCATGGTTTTTTAAAGAAACGTCAATAAGAAAAATATCCAATTTACATGTTCACTGAGGGAAAAAAAGCCATACGGAAATTTGTCTGGCGTTCAAGATCAGGAAACGTCAATCACTGAAAGAGTCGTGTACCATCTAATCCCCTGGGGGAATGTGTTTCTTATTCTGCTTATTGGTGTCTCTTGGAAACATCTGCTCTTGCTCTGGATTTTCTTTAATGAGACCATAAGCGCTACTGTGTAATTCACCTTTTCTGCAGCATTGTCTCTTGGGCCTCTGTTGTGGGAGTCTTATTTTCCCTTTCTCTGCACACTAAGTTCTGCTAATCTTATTTGTTCTGTCTTTGGTGTCTGTGCCTCTGATGCTTTCTTACTTCTCTCTTTTTTTTTTTTTTTTTTTTTCTGTTTTTCTGATTAATTTATTGAGGAAGGATAGGTAATACTGATTGCATTTGCAAGGAAGATGAGATCAACTCGTATGTTTTTATTTTTATAGTGATCTCTAAATCTGCTCAAGTAGCAGAGTCATTCTGGTTTTGCTCGTAAATTGTTGATTCACATATAAAAGTTAGAAGGTCCATTTTGGAAATAGGGCCTGACGTACTGTGTAATATAGGAACACTACATTTTTCTCAGCGATTTCATCGTCCAGCCTGTGGTTTGTGGTAGATGTCTTGGACTTGTGCATTCTTTCATGCAAACAATTAGCTCAAGTTATTTTATTTCTTTAGAAATTGATGGTTCATCTGGCATCAGCCCCTGGCATCCTTCTCGCCTGGGTCCTGTGTAGGCTGCTTCACTGCCCTGTGTGAATTTCCCAAGTCTGGGTCCTTCAGTCTGTCACTGCTCTGGGTATGGTCCATCTGTA
Source organism: Pterocles gutturalis (assembly GCF_000699245.1). Taxonomy (NCBI): domain Eukaryota; kingdom Metazoa; phylum Chordata; class Aves; order Pterocliformes; family Pteroclidae; genus Pterocles; species Pterocles gutturalis. The sequence continues at coordinate 60,455 of NW_010130489.1, read as the reverse complement.
CAAGAGAGGAAAGGACCTTTGGCTTTCATTGCATATTAATTTGGAATTCTCTATTTATCTTTTAAAAATTGGAACTCGGGCTGTGTAATATCTAATTTCAAGTGGTTTCTGTTGGAGAGTTTCTCTTGAATCCTGGTTTTGGGCTTTTTTTGTTTGCTTGGTTTTTTTAAGCCCTTTTCCAGTTGAAGTAATGTATATTTTGCTATTAACTTTGGGAGTGGGAGCAGCCATGGTCTTGTATTTATTTATTTTGTGCTACAGCAAATATGACTAGTTTTTAAAACTATAAATCACAATACAGAGTATTACTGATTGATGCCAATGCATCATATGCTCCCTCCATGGGTTTTGTTGTTTATTCTTGTCTTAAACAGAGATGTTTGGTGGACTTCTTTTTCCATCAGCAGTTAAAATTGATCAGAGGGGAGCTAATAAACAGTTTACGGCCATGAATTTCTAAGTGCAATTACTTTTTCACTTTGTAGGTGCATTTGAACAGTGTATGTTTACAAATATATAGATAAATGTTCCAATTTAATCTATTTTTTTTTTTTTTACTTGCACGTTTTCATTAGAGCCATTGGGAAAGCTGGATATTGTCTGACTAGCTGAAAGTTTGAGTGAATGTGTTTGAAACAACTTCTCATTTGTTTTTCTGAAGCGAAGTTGCATGTCCTGAAGCATACCATGTTGTAGTGGTTTAACCCCAGCTGTCAATAAGCCCCACACAGCTGCTCACTCACTCCCCCCACAGTGGGATGGGGGAGAGAATCAGAAGAGTGAAAGTGGGAAAACTTGTGGGTTGAGATCAAGACAGTTTACTAAGTAAAGCAAATGTGTGCGTGCAAGCAAAGCAAAACAAGGAATTCATTCACTATTTCCCATCACTCTGAACGTCTCCCTTTCCTCCTCCTTCCCCCAGCTTTATATACTGAGCATGACCCCATATGGTACAGAATGTCCCTTTGGTCAATTGGGGTCGGCTGTCCCAGGTTGTTGTGCACCCCCAGCCTGCTCGCTGGTGGGGAGGGGTGAGGAGCAGAAAAGGCCTTGGCTCTGTGTAAGCACTACTCAGCAATAACAAAAATACCCCTATGTTATCAGCACTGTTTCCAGCACAAATCCAAAACACAACCCCATACTAGTTGCAATGAAGAAAATTAACTCTATCCCAGCCAAAACCAGCACACATATGAATGCAACTGTAGTAGACTTTGCTCTTCAGTTATCTATCCCTATGTTTTAGTTTTACATGCTCATGTCTGTTGTTTGATTTCTGTATTTGTGCTTTTTTTTTTTTTTAATGTACATTTTTGCAACTCAGTTGCTTTTGGTTTTTTTGCAGTTGGAAGATCCAGTCTGCAGGGTCTCTATTGCTCTGCTGCCCAACAGTTGAAGAGTAATGTCCTGGCACTGGAGATTGTTTGTCCTCCTGTTTTTAATCCCTAATCACCTGGTTGAAAAGGAAGTAAGAAAGCAAGGAGATCATGCCTATTTCCATGCCTGTGTCTTGACAGGGATTTAAGAGACTTACCCCCTAGCCTGGGCATGCTGTTCGTGTTACAGTCTAACCTTGTAGCATCAAAGGCTACTTTTTGCTCTGGTATTCACAATAAATTGCCAATACTGATAGTGTGGGGTTTTTTTTTATTTTGTGGTAAAAAACAAAATTCTGAATGTAATAAGTGTACCTGAAAGCTGGGTATGAAATCATAGCCTGTGTAGTCTTCCTGGAAGTTTATTACAGAGCAGGTGCATTTAACGGTGACTGCATGTCCTGGTGTGTTGAAGTACTATGTGTGCAGTGGGATGAGAAAGCTGTTGATAAATCTACTAGTGCGAGTCGTAACAGCTTCTCATATACCACTTATGACCCATAGAGTGGGATAGTACCCTGTGTTTGCAAAGCTGGGCAATTACCATCTCTTCTGCATAAAGAAAGATGTCAGTGTCTGGCCGGGACTTTGTTGTGTCTGTGACGGGAAGAGTTCAGGGAGTTCCAGTGCTCTGGGCTGATTTTCTACTTCAAGCTCCATTGGCTTGCACAGGTAGGAATGTCTGTGGCTGCCAAAAG
>NW_010130489.1:0-58350 GCF_000699245.1 Pterocles gutturalis | reverse complement strand
AGGAAGCCCAGCCTAGCTGCTGTCAGGACACCTCTGTGCCAGACCGAGGGCTGGGTGCAGGAAGAAGCAGCTGTGGGGTGCAGCAGGGCAGGGAGGCTGGCCAGATAATCATGGGAGTGCCTGGAGCCTTCACACCACTGCTGCAAGGTTGTGAGGAGGCAAGAAGCTTGACTAGATGGGCTGCATCAGCAAATAATTTTGGCATTGACAGTTATATCAACTAAGTTGCTTTTTTCCCCTGTTTATTGTTTTTCCTTGGGGAAAAGGTGTTGGTGTACCTATAGATAGCTCAGGTTTTGCTGGGCCAGTTGCCTGCACTCCAGGATCTTTTGCTAAGTGGCGAAGGGCTCCTAGCCTTGACGTGCTTACCCCAGGGCAGCACCTGTAAGTAAGCCCCAGAAGATGATACACTTTTATTGCTAAACAAGAGAATTAGAGAAGCAATCAAAAGGAGGTGCTGAGAAAGGGCTAAAGCAGATGGCCACTGTGCTACCGTTATCGTAGGCTGGGGCAGACAGCAGTGGTCCAGGCACAGCAGAGTCAGAAGATTATAAAGCCCAGCACTAATGGTAGCTTTTCCAATCTGACCTCCTTTTTAATGAAACCATAAATGCCAAATTTTTTTTTTTTTAATGCTTTTCCAGGTACGTATAGACTGTGGTGAGCTTTAGCCAGAAGAGTGGGACAGAGAACCTGTGAACAAAGCAGGCAGTGACGGGTAGGACCAGCCAACATAGTTCACAGCAGAGTCCAGACACGCAATTAAAGCAAAATCTGTCTCTCTTGTCATGCAGATGGACTGGAGTAGTATTGTCATTTAACCTCTGAGGGTTTTCTCAGGCTGTAGTGGTGTCAGCTCTCCCTGGGCTTATTTATCTGAATCATTAATAAGTCATCAGAGTCATTCACTTTCCATGTGAGGTTAGAGGAGAAAGGCAAGTCTGGGTGCTCCTTGGTAGGCAGAAAGGAACTGCTGCCAAGGACAAGGAGCCCGAGCTGTGCGTGGCAAGGCAGAGAAAGCTCCTTGGTCTGAATCACACTGAGAGTCATTAGTTTTTGAAGAAAAGCTGAAAAATGTGATGAGGGTGGGGGAGCAGCAGCTGTAAGTCTGCATGCTTCCAGTATAGTAAGCAGCTCAAAATTGCAGCCTGTAAGTAGATGGATATATTTAACCTCTTAGCTCCCTCCTGTAGTAGAATAAGAATAGTAATAGTTACCATTTACATTGTGCTTTCTGTTTTCAGAGCTGTGCCGGAGTTAGGTATTTTAATGTAAAGCAGGCGGGTAATCTGCGAACAGGATTTTAAGCTTTTTGAATTGGGGGCGGGGGGAGGCAATGTCATTTTGCATAGTCCCCAGAATAAAGAGAGGCTCTGCTCCATGGCGTCTTTCAGCCTTCTCCCAGGAGGGAATCTCGTGCGGGAGCTGATTTCTTCTCCTATCTGACCACCTCAGTAATTACAGCAGCGCTGAAATCCCGAGCTAAAAACAGAAGTGCAGCATGTGCCTATTCCCCATGTGATTCACAAACCAGGAAATTGGAAGAGCCTGACTGAGAGGAGAGGCAGCGCGGACCAATAGACACGGCTAATATTTATCTCGAACCCGCTCCGCCCGGGACGCAGGAGCTGTCATCGGCGGGGAGGCGATTATGCATGCAGCCCCAGCCCAGCCTGATTGGATGTAGTAGGACCTAAGGCGAGGGGAAGAGGCAGCGGGGAGAGAGTTGGGCTTGCCGCACCGAAATGTAAACACTGGGAAAAAGCGAGAGGGAGTCCAACGCCTTTATTGCTCTGAAGAGCACGAGCTCGGCACTCCCATGGCTCCGGCGATGTACCTCTCGTAGGTCGAGCTGTGCCCGCAGCTTGATGAACAGAAGCAGAGGCTCCGGAGGATCTCTTTGCCTGTGGATATAAATAGGGGGCAAGCGGGATGCGCTGAGCTTTCTCCAGCGGTGCCGCAGCTCCTCCATCCTCTGCGCCGCGGCCGGGACGGCGCGATGGACATGAACATGAAGAAGTTCACGGTGCGCCGGTTCTTCTCGGTCTATCTCCGCAAGAAGTCTCGGTCAAAGAGCTCGAGCCTAAGTCGATTTGAGGTAAAATTTGCTGTAACTTTGTGAAATGTAGCAAATGCCCTTAGGTACTGGTAATAGAGATAGAAGAGAGTGCTTGCGCTTGCTGATGTGAGAAATAGTTAAAGGTGATCTCTCCCTGGAGGTGGTGGTGGTGGTGGTGTTCGCACCTGGTGTTCTTTGTTTCAGTGTAATTCAGTGCTTTTTCTCGGTAGTATTCAATACATTGCATAATATATTTAGTGTGTTGCTAGGGATCCTTTTATCAGCCTAGCAGGGGAGGAGGAAGCTGGTTCAGGACATCACGAAGTTGTAGGAAATAATTCCGGAGACACTTAAATTAGCACAAATGGCACCATACTTTGTTACAGCCTCATATTTTAGTCTTCCTCCCCTGCACACATATCATTCTTTTTCAGTGCTGGATTTCTAAATAATTAATTGATTTGCTAGTGCCTTTTAGTTATATGGTATGTAAGATAGGGTTTTCTTCCTTGTTTGTCCATAGGCGCTCTCATGCTTGCACAGATTTTTGTATTAATCTTCTCTCTCGTGCATCCTGTTTGGTGTTTTTTTTTTTCCTAATTTTGTTGGAAGGAGAAGTTGTTTAGAAGCAGGGTAACAAAGTCAAATCAAACCTAACACGATTTAGCAGTGTGGGGAGATGAAAGCAGTTCAAGTCGGAGGTATTAGCAGGCAGGAATGTGTGGATGGGGTAGAAGCAGGATTTTTGCCTCCCTTCCTTGAACCATTGTTCTTCAGCCCTATATTTGGAGCTGTGAATAGTCAGCCGGATGTGAGATGAATTGAATAGGTGTCAGTTATATTTATGTTATCCACTTTATCATTATTGCAGATGATCTGCAACCTCTGCATTAAGAGAGGCCTGGTTCCCCTCTGCCTCACATTTGTTTTGTGCTGGTGTACTTCAGCTGACCTCCAAGGAGTTCCTCTGATTTGCACCATATTCCCAGGAGAGGATTAGTCTCATGCTGTGTGAATACCTTGTAAAATGTTATTCCCTTAGTGTCCTATTTAAAGAACCAGGTAATTGTTTGAACAGAAAGTTCTTCATGTGTCATTGCTTAAACAGGACAAGCAGAGTTTTTGGCCCGGTGTGTTTGCTTCTCAACTCTTTAAAATCAGCTTTCTTGGAAAATTATAATGTAAGGTACCTAATTTTATTTCACTCATCGAATAGTCATGCTATGCATTTAAAACAAACTAATAAAAGGAAGTTGCTAAAGCTCCCTTCTTGTACCACCCTTTCCCTCAAGGGAAACTGGGGGCACTGGGGGGAACCCTTCCTTGCCCTGTTGTGACCCCAGCTGAAATAGATGTTTCTTGGGACACCCTGTAAATTCACCAAGCTCGTGCTCCACCAGAAAGCAGACCTGGAGTCCCGGAGTTACGTGAAGGAGTCCCGAGACTGCCGAGTGTCTTCGCAGGCTGCCAGCGTCAGGGTGGGATGGTAGGAGGGGAGGTGGTTTTGAGGCAGCAGAGCCCCACCAGATGTCAAAACTGTTAAACTGTGCCGTAGTTTGGGAGAAACACGTTCCACCACACTAGTTATTGAATTTACTGGGTAATCTAGTGTGAATGACCAGTACGACTCAGCATTTGTAACAGGCCAGACTCTTCTTTCATTAAAAAAAAAAAAAAAAAAGTGTCTTTACAATCCCTTTGATCATCAGTATTACATGAGATTTACCAGACTTTTTCAATATCTGTGAAATAATTTTCCCTTCTGTAAGTTGTCTTGTAATGATTTTTTTCCTGATTTTAAATGATTTGCTTGAAGGAGCAGCCTGATGCGTATCCTATCGCACATGTACATTCAGAGCATCATGTCCACCTCCCTCCTCTCTCCTTTAACTCGGCAGTAACGACCAACTTTATGCCAAGTGATTCAGTATTACAATGCAACAGGGAATAGGGGTTGTTCCAACCAGGAAGAAAAAAAATTATACATAAAATCTGTTCTGCTATTTAAGTGTGAAAATCATGAGAGATGTTCCTGCTTAGAGGGGAAAAACCAAACATGAACGTTAAGCCCCCTCTCTGGTTTCCACCCTTGAGTACTTCTGTGTAGAAATTTGTAATTGCAAGCTAATGAACGCTTGTCCGCCAAACAAAGTGCAAGGAAGCCTGTTGGTAGTTGGATTTTTATAAGTCGGAATATCCTTCATCCTAATAGGCAGATACTTTTAAAGAGGCAGTAAAAAAGCACAGGTTATTGCATCGTGGAATGAGTACAAGTAAAATAAAGGGAAGAAATTTGGAGAAAACACATGGCATTGCTTTGTTTAGTGTGTGTTACCTAATGCACCTGGCAGAAGTTATGTGTTGCTAGATGTCATCCGAAATGTGGGAGGGGGACTTTTGTTCCTCAGTAGTGTGGGATTTTTTTTTTTTTTGTGGTGTTCATTTGGCCAGGTGGGAAGGAGGGTTGAAGGGGTTTAGATAGATACTCCTGGATTCAAGCATTTGGTATCTTTAAAATGCTGCTATTAGATTCAAAATAATATAATGTTATTAATGTCATATGATTGGTTACATTTTCTACTGTGGCATTCTGCTGGGCTTTAAATTCACTTGCAATGAGCTTCCTAACTTACAGAGCAGGGATACAGATGCAGAAAATGACTTAGCAAATCACAGCTTGTAACTTGACCTTTACTGAACTGTTTCATATGCTAATATCATTGCTGGATGTGAGACAAGAAGATCGTTGCCTTGCCTAGATAGCTAGGTTTCACACTAAGGAGGCAGAGCACACTCTGGTAGATGAGGTATTACAGGGGTTTTGTTTCATCCTGCCTAATATGTGTGCCCTTTTTATTATTCTGGGAAAAGGTGCCTGAAATTGGAACTTATCTGGCTACACTTTGGGGTTTTCAGCTTATATTATTTTTCAGTATGGTCTGCATTGCCCTTCATTTATAAGGTATCTAGTGATGTAATTTTATTAAATGTGCAGAGCCAAGTTTTACCCTTCTGCACGCACACAGAGCTCTTATTGAAGTCAGCTGAAAAGCCAGCAAAGTCAATGGGAACTGCATGTGTGCATCCCAGAGAAGGGCTTTGTTTATGGCTCTTGCTGAGTGTTGATGAACGTGAATGGGAAACCATCAGGAGAAAGTATGTGCAGTGGGGATCTGCTAAAGACTTTGAGCCCCAGTGGAATGCCTCTTATGGCAGTGAGCAATGTCCCTTGATTTATAAATCAAAAGTTATATATACCATTCGAATAAGCTAGGAAAGACCTAAGCATGCAAAGAATTTGATTGTATTTATTCCAGTGACACAGAAGCCTTTCTTGGTTTTTTTTTTTTGAGAAAATGACCGATTAAAACGTTGCCCTTGATTCTTTTGGAAGATGTTTCTGACTTTTGAATTCTTGATGTATTTTAAATTTGCTATTCTTGAATTCTTTTAGTTCTTGTTTTGTCTTACTGGTTATGGTGCACCCAACTTCTGTTTGGTCTAGGTGGTTCTGTGCTTGTACAAAGAACAATTCTGTTTGTTACCAGTAGTGTGTTCTTTATTCTGTCTTCTTTCTTTTTTTTTAATAGATAATCATTTTGTAGAGGAATATGTTCTTTCTGTCAAAGGTTAGACAGAAGGAGGCAAGTTAAAGAACAGAGATGGGGATTAGCAGCCCAAGATCAGCTCTGCAAGGTACAAGTCCTGAGGCAGCTTTAGGGTTTGGTTTGTTGGGTTTTTTTCCCCTTGGTAACGATCATCTTTGTGATGTGTGTTCTTGTTACAGCAGAAGTTACCGACACTATTGTAGTCTGACTTCCCCCAGCTGCAGGCAAGACTTTCATGAGGAAATGCTGTAATTCTTGTAGTCTTGCATGGCTTGCTGTGGGCAGGGGAGGAGAGCAGGAGGAAGGTGTAGTCCGTCAGATAGGTTACTTGAGGAGCCAAGAAATCTAATTTTCAGGCTCATTTTGATAACTTGCTGTGTCATTATGGATGGCTCAGACCTTTGTGCCCTGCATTCTCCATTTGTAAAATTAAAATTATGATCTTTATTCAAATCCTTTGATAGACTTCTACCTCTTTACATTCGGTTTGGTGGTAGCAGAGCTCACATTCATAATAAAGAAATGACTCCCTAACTCCCCAGATGCTTCTGACTTTATCCCAAATAAACCTCTTTTGCACCTCAGGCCTGCCATGTGCTCCTTCCCACAAGCCTCAGATTAACTGCTGAGCCACAGGAAAGAAAAATTAAGCAGGTAGATATGGGGGTAACTTGTCCACACAAAATTCAGAGAAAAATAGGGCTGGGAAGGATCTAAAAAACCCCTTTAATCTGGACTCCCCCTCCTCCTCCTCAGGCAGCATCAGCTATATCTAAACTGTTCCACCAAAGATGTTTTTCTAATCTCTTCTTAAAGACCTCCAGTGAAAAATGCCCATAACCTTCCCAGAAGGTATATTTTACATTATCCTTAGTGTCTGAGAGTTTTCCTAATGTCTAACACACATTTTTCTTATGGCAATTTAAGCCTGTGTCTTCTTGCCCTACCCATTGTAACTTTGAAAAACAGATTATTTCCTTTCCTTTGCAGCAGGATTTTCATGTATCTGAAAGCATTCAGGTCCCTTTTATCTGTCTTTGTTGTAAGGTTGGGAAAAATGGTTTCTCTCCTTCATGAAAGTTTGGGACTTTCAGGAGCATGACCCTGTACCAGTCGCAGCAACATTGTTAGGGAGAAGCTCTTCTTTTCTTTTGGATGCTAATGGTCCCTTGTAAAAATTGCTTTTATTTCAAAGGACCCTATCCTGTCAAAGACCAACATAAATTGTCATTTTATGCTCCATTTCCACCACCTAAATGTCTGCATGATGTCTTGATCCGATGGTATTTGGCATTCAGTCCAGAGCTGATGGATCCTGGGCTCTGATGTCAGAACAATTCTGACACGCATCACAGGATGAAACACAGATTTTGGTCACGTTTGGGCATAGATCAGTGGCCTGATATCTTCACGTAACAGAACAGGTCTTCTTTTGGTTATGGGATGGGTCCTGGCTGGTCAGCTGATAGGACATGCGGATGCATACTTTATACTTTCATCGAATCATTAAGGTTGGAAAAGACCTCAAGGATCATCAAGTCCAACCGTCAACCCAACACCACCCAACCCACTAACCCATGTCCCTGAGCACCACATCTACACATTTCTTGAACCCCTCCAGGGATGGTGACTCCACCACTGCCCTGGGCAGCCTGTTCCAATGCCTGATAGCTCTTTCAGTGAAGAAATTTCTTCTAATATCCAGCCTAAACCTGCCCTGGTGCAACTTGAGGCCGTTTCCTCTTGTCCCATCACTTGTTGCTTATGTGACTGGTGGGGATGCAGTGATATGGTGAACATGTGTTCGGTCGTGACCACAAACAAAGGATGAAATGAGTGACATGGAGAGACCAATGCCTCTCCACTGCGTCTGTGGGCCAGGTAATGCCCTGGTTCCCTGAGCCTGGAGCACCTGTGTGCAGGTGTTCAGGAGGACGAGAGCTGAACCTTGATGGACTGGTTGGGACCTGTGGGCAGCTGAGCCCCTGCCCAGCAGTAATTTGGAGTAACTTGGCTTTATGTAAGTGGAAAATGTGTAATTTTATTCCAGGTTTTAGCTAATAACATGAACATGATGGCCTTTTAAAATTTTTTCTGCTAGTGACAGGAGGCGACTCCTTTTATGTGTCCTTTATGCATTTGTATTCTCACAGGTAACTGGAAATATTTCTAAAGTCAGGAAGCAGAAGAAAACCCTCCCTGTGTCTATTTTCCAGTTAGTCGAGTATAATTATTTTTCTTCTAAATACTTGCTTGTCCTTCCTTTTGTTCGCTTAACAAGACTTACAGGCCTAGCTCTGCAATGATCCTATAGAAGTATTTGCTGTTAAGAAAGACGCAGAAGTACTGCAGGGAAGCACCAACTAGTTCCGCACTCAGGACACACTCTCCCTCTGTGTGTCTGTGATGCCATCAGCTCTTCCAGGACATGGTTTTGCTTCCTGGAGAACAAAGTCTCAGGAAATGGAAAAAAATAAGTGGACCACTGAATGTGCCTTGCAAATAGCTTCCTAGCTGAGGATGGGTGAGGACCTATTCAATGTCCTCGCAGCACAGCTACCATTCACAGGCAGGGAAGCGCCCTCCAAGGATGCGGTCTGGGATGCAGGTTCCCTTGGTTGGTGTGTGCATGGTGACAGGGTTGCCACAGCATGGCTTTGGAAGAGGATACTGAAAGTGCAAACGGTTGAGGGAACTGTGATGTTTGCAATCAGGAAAACCATTTTCTAAGACTGCAGTGGTATCAGTGTGCGGGCAAGAAGGGGGAGATGTAGGCTGCTACCGTGCTTTCAAATGGTAAGTAATGACAGTAATCGGCTAAATGCCAGGTGTCTTATGGAACCTAAATAAATGAGCTCACATAAGCTGCAGGCGTAATTAAAGAGTGCCATGCCTCTTTTCTTCAGGGCCAAATTTGGACTTATGCATGACTGGCAGAAGGCAGTAAATGGCTCTCTTCAAGAGTTGTTATCAGTAAACTGAAGGCTTTACAAGGGGGGGAATGAGCGTGTGGTTTTATCTATAAAACGTACCTTTACCTGTTCTTACACAATGGAGGCTACCCAGTCCTACTGGTTCTCAGAAGTACCACCCTCCAGACAAGTTGGTGGCACCCTCTGGTGATGCCCAACAGACCAACAACAGCTCAGTGCTGCAACATGGGGCATCCTGGGATCCCTAAAGAGCCGAGTGCTGGGTGGTGTCAGCTCCTGCTGTGCATTATGAGTAAAAGGTAATGGTGTGCTCAGGGTGATGGGAAGCAGGAAAAGAGATTTTTCTTTTCCTCATTTTGTGTAAACATATGGAATATGTTTTATGCACATGTATATATGTTCAGGGTCTGGAGTTTTATGTCGTGCTTTTTTTTTTTTTTTTTTTTTGAAGTTTTGTGGAACTTGACAAGACTACAACTGGTATGATTAGACTTTTTTTTAAGTTTATATGGAAATCTAGTTTTAAAGCTACAAAATTTAGGAGAGTCTGCTGTTTTTACTACAAATAATCAAATAATATGTAAAACTCAATAAAGAATGTCGTTTCTATTCCAGAGGAATATTAGAGGTTGGCCTTAAAAGCTACAAAGAAATCTTAGCTCCGTGCTGAATTTGTGAGTCTCTTCTAAGATTGAGCCTTAGACATCTCCATATACAAATTAACACAGAAATGTATTCCAGATTCAAAGCTTTACCACGTCCCTGGGAGAGAAGGAATCCAGTAACTCCTTCAGCTAGCAATATGAGACAGGCTTCTGTATGCCGTAAAGAGTGAACGAACTAGGTGATGGCGAGAACTGCTGAAAAATGCTCCAAAAGATTTGAAGACGTTCAAAACTGTTGATTTGAAAGATCTGTGTATTGTAGATCGTGCTTTGGGACTGAGCCTTTTTTGGGGGTGGTAACACTCTGGAGAAGTAAGGTGCGTTTCTGGTGTTTGTCAAGCCTGACCATCCCACAAGCCCGTACTTTGGTCCTGCGTCCTGATGGAGAGCTAACTGTGCTGGCTGTTTGCCAGGAGACCCAACGCACTACATCATTTATATGTCAAGTGGCAAGCACTGATAGATGGTACAAACCGAAACCTCCATAACATATGCTTATACCAGTAATTTTCCTGACAAATAAATAAAAAGCTTGGGAGGATATTTGTTATTTAGGTCAGGGAGAGAGAGTTGTTTTCTTTTAGTGGAAATTTCTGCTGTTTTGCTAGTGAGCAGTTCAGTTTTGTCTTCTCCACTTCCATGCTGAGGGCAACGAGGGGACAGGTCCTGTGACTTTGGCAGATATCTTTGCCTTTAACTTCTGCATCAGCACATCTCCACGCCAGTCTTTCCTGTATGAGATGGTCTCCGTCTGTAACTAGAAAATGCCTGGGACAGCAAGTTAAATGTTATAATTGCATACATTTTAAGGTTATCTGTCTAAATATCTTAAACCCTGCTGGATCAGCTAGTCTGCACAGTATCTGCTTTATTCCTGTATGATTATGTGTTGCAATTATTACTAAAGTGTAATCTGAAAGCAAGGCTTTATATTAGATTATTTCCATGACACAGTTCAAGACCATTTCATATCACTGAATTTGAATTTTTGATCACTGCGGATGTTAAATAGTACATTTCATTATGTTGAAAAGACTTGAAGCTTTTCCCTGGCAAGTAAAATCACTATTTTTTCTTCCAAAATTTAACCCCTTAACATTTCATTAAGTCAGTACAATAAAGACAGCTAAACCAAGACGTTTTCAAAATGTGAGTGGTTTTCATGTGATGGCAATATAAAGGAATTTTAATGTGTTAGCATTTTATGGCTGATTTCAACCACAGTGCAGAGCTTTAATGTGTCTGTCCTTGTTTTCCAGCTTCTTGTACCCTTGGGAGTTACCTTCTCCTTTGTATGTGGCAACCAGTGAAATGGTCCCAAAAGGAGGGAAGTGTGATAGTTAATCTTAGCTCTTAGTTCTGCGTTCTGTCAACCTCTCTTCAACTTCTCCTTCCAAAGTAGGAGCGCGTGTTTAGAGTCACTGGAGAAGTGGGTGGAAGTGTGTTGTGTGAATCTACATAGAAAAAGCGCTGGGGGGGGAAGACAGGAAAGTCCCTGCTGAAGGAGGCTTCAGCTACTCCCTCTTGGTCTCTCCAGCGTTGCAGAATAGTCTGGGTTTATGGTACCTGCCAATCTGAGGCAATAAACTGCTTCACTTTCATTATTGAATTCTCCTTTGTCCATGCACCTGCTTTTTTTTTTTTTTTTCCACATTTTTATGAAAAAGTTAATGTCACATCCTAACATAACGAGTGGCAGTGCTGGTAAGGATGGTGGGCAGTGGAATTTACTTCGCCTGTAGAGTAAGTGTAGATAGTATTTACTCACCTATTTCTGTCTCTTCCACCACGGCAAATATGGCAGCATCCAGATGTTTTCTTTTCCCTTCCTATGGCTCTTAATGCCATCGATGCCGTAGCATCCCTTCTTGCACAGCAGGGAAATTCAGTCTGTATTTACTTTGCTCTGAAAGGCCATGTGCTGAAAAAAATAGTCTCATGGCATCTTTTTCCCTCTAGTATGAAATGAATTTCTAAAAGCCTTCTCAACTGGCTGGATTTTGTAATCCAGTAAACAAATTTCTCATTTTTCCCAGACAGAGAAACCCATATAGGATGTTAGAAGGAATACCATTAATGGTTCTGAGGACTGTCACATCCAAAGCACACATTGCCTATAGTGTTTATCTCCTAAAAGATAGTAATTTTATCCCAGTTGACTTTTTGAACATATTCTCTTCAAACATCAGGATAAAGTTTATATGCCAATTTATTTCTTAAAATGGGTGTTCCTCTATGAAAAGGTGTAAGTTACCTGTAATCAGATTGTTTGCTTAGGAAAAGATAATTATGTGAATGGTGCCAACTACCTGTTCTTCCCCTGCTTGGATTAAAAGTGTTTTGTTCTTCTGCAACAGGCTTATAAAAGAGGCCATAAAATTCATTTGAGTAATGTTTGTATTGAAAGAAACGCTGTAATAGGCAGATATTTATGATGTTATGGGAGGAGTTGTTCTTGGCCATCTTTCTCTGTACAGAAGTTTTTCCCTGGAGTTGTAAGGAAAGTCTTAAGTTTTTGGTTTAATATTTCCATCTTTCTCACAATGCATGTCAAATGAGGGCATTAAAAATACAGACTTTTCTAATGCAGACAGTCTGCATCATTTCAAAAACTTTTCAAAAAGCCATATTTATGAAAAATAGATCAGTCCTTTGCTTCCCTTGACCACTCATTCTTCTATTGATTGGTTTAGGTTTTTTTTTTTTTCCTCTGCCTCTTCTTTTGTGCTTGTCTGTTCCTCCCCGCTGCTTTCTACATGCAAAGCCATGGCAGTTATAACCCATCCCTGGGGAAGTGCGGGCGTACAAAACATTTAATGTACTGTACACACCACAGCCAAGAGAAAGTTTGCCCTTTTCCCCTTGGTTTTTTAAAGCCTTTTGCTGGTGTGACATTCAGGGGACTGGGACAGAAATAAGAATAGAGCTCTCTCCATGGAGTACCACTACGGTCCGCCAGCACTCTTTTCTCTTTCTGGCAATCAGAGGGCTGTCACAGTTTGGGATTTCGTATCATCTCTTCAGGGAGGCACATCAACTCTCCATTTTCCAGTTACCGAGGAGAAGACATGAAGTTGTTCTGCGCTTCTGGGATATGGTTCTTTACTCTTGTCTTCAGGCTTTTCTTCCCTCTCATAAATAAAGGCTGAGGATTTGAATGAGCTGTATGCTGGCATGTAGAGTCCCACGGCTGGCCCGTGGAAACGCTGAGCTCCGCACTCTTGGAAACTGTGCCCCTGAGACCAGGCTCTTGGCTCCTGGTGTCAACAGAAACTCTCACTTGCCTTCTCAAACGTTTCCCTTGTAAGGTAACAGTTCTGCTTTTTCCTTCTCCCTTCCCCTACCATTCATCTGATTCAGCTTGTTTAATTTATGCTTTAGGCTCAGACAATGGGAATCACATGTTTTTGCTTTTCTTCTACTGCCTCTTTTGGTACTTTCCACCCTCAGTTGACTGGGGTAACTCAGGAGTCACCAGTAAAAACAAAGCCTTGTTGGGGAAGTGCTGATTCAGAGGAGCTGCTCAGCCCCAGGGCTCCAAAGCAAATCCCCAAATCAGTACTTAATACATATTTCAGAAATGTCCCCCCTCGTATATCACAGTCCTTACCTATTTTTCTTCAAATGCCTCTGCGTTCTGGCTCTCTACAGTTTCAATGTCTTGTGATTGTTTCACATTCAGGGAGAGCAGCAGCAAAAACTGCTCCGGAGTCCCCTTACATCTCAGACTGATGAATGCATTGTGGAGGGTTTCATACCTCTGACTCAACCCTGCTTCCAGCTGAGCACAAAAGTCTGGCTGGGATTGTGGCTCTGGATAGTACCATTTTCCCAGCACCATACTCTGTTTTCAAAGCACGGTTACTATGGCATCTACAGTACCTTGTAAAATAGCAAAAATGAAGATATCTGTGTTACCATTTTGCTTTGCATGACAACTTTTGTTCTTCTTTTGCCCATGTGTTTTCACCCTCTGGGTTTTCTTTTGAACTTTGAACAAAAAACTTCAAAGTGAAAATCAGCTGCTGACTTTGCTCAGTCATCAATTCAGATAACATGAAGTCACACAAAGCCTAGTGGCTTTGCATGGTTTCTGCTTGGTCATCATCCATTTCAACTTGCTGAAAGGAGTAAACTTGTGTAGTTGTTCGTCTTGGGATTTTCATGACATATTCCAAACTAGCCGGCATTCATTTAGGCATTTATGATAAAAAGATGTTCCATTCAGAGCACCTTACCCTTGTAGTTAAGCACTACTTCTCCTTTTAAATTTACAAAGTTATTAAACCTAAACCAATGCAAACCTACACAATGCAAAGCAAAAGGAAAAGCAAATCAAATAGCCCCCATCCCGGAATTGTAATCAGATCTGAAATAGAAGAAAACTTGCGTTGGTTTTGTTGTGACACTTTCCACGTTACCAGGCTGGCATTGTTGTTGTTGGTGCAGCAGTATTCCTCCCTCCTTGCCAGGTTGGTGGTCTCGAGTTGCCCACAAGGACTACGCCAAACAAATGTTGTCTTCTATTTAAGTGTATCTTAAATTATCACCAGCTTCCGGACTGGCACAAAACTGGTGTCCTCATAACTGGACATGTGAAGGAGAGCTGTCCCTGGCCATGCCTGCGAACCTGGCAGGCTCAATTTGCCTGAGCTGTAGGTTAACTTGTAGGATGGCAACACATCTCAATCTTGAAATCACACCATGCTATACATTTGGCCTCTCAAATTCTATTGAGATTGTTAAACCTGGAACCTTCCTTTTTTTCAGTGTAATTCTAGCTGTTGCCTAGCGGGATCTTAGCTAGTGTTTTGTTCTTTGCTCCTAAATTGAAAAATCTTCAAGGTGCAAGAGAAGGAAACAGTCAACTTGTAGGTGGTAGGCAATTTGATATCTATGTGTGCACCAAGAGTGTCATATTCATGGAAAAATTTTCTCTATCTATTTTCATTTAAAAAAAACAAAACAACAACCAAGTGAATTTGGAACTGCTGAGGTTCCCACCCAGCCGTGGACAGTTGAGGTGTTCTGTTACCCCAGCACAGGCTGGTCACCTGAATGCAAACCAAAATGTCAGGGTCTTAACGTTGTTTCTCGTTGACTTTTCTGAAAGTGTGATCTGTCAGTGCGCTGTGTGTAGCGCAGTCATCTGAAGGGAACTGCCTGGGTGTGAACACAGGAAATTACTGAAAAACTGAACTGCTGATGTGGATTCATTTTTAGCCTAGTCTTCTAAAAAAATGAAGCTTTATATGTCGTGTCCCATCCCCCTTTGGCCATTTGATTTGGAAGCATTGTCAAGTTCAACAGACAGAAGATTATTGTCCTTACAGACATCATGTTTATGTAAGACTCCTGAAAATAGGGGGCTAGAAGAAGAGCCACCACTTTCATGAAGGAACAGGAGGAACAGGAGTGGAAGCATACTCCTTAGTCAGTCGAAAACCCAAGCAGAGGGGATGGCAGGAGAGAGGGGGACAGCTTGATAAGAAACTGGGATTCATCCCCGCACTGTTTACAGAGCAGTTGCTGGGTTTCAGTGCCAGGAAGCAAACTAGGATTTTTCTTTGTGAGGAGTGTATTTGGATTTGCTGCAGAAATAAGTAGATCAGTCTATTTACCTGGATAAATATTTGGGCTTTGAAAAACTGTAGTTCCTAATAGTGAGATTCTTTCTCATCATAGTGCTGTCTTTTACTAATATTTTTCCCCCATTATGAAATAAGCTAGCTCTTCTAGCAATTCCTGCCTCTAACGGGTGAGGCAGAACTAGTTCTATCAAGGTTACCAAGATGCTTTTGATATAAGGGCAACATAACATGATACTGGCTGTTTTCCTCTTGGAAATCCAATTATCGTCTTTGTGTTGAAGTATATTAAAGATGTTTGTTTGGGGCTACTTATACTATGGTGCACTGAAGGTGGGAAAAAGAGGCATTGTACTATAATTTATGCAGAAAAGCCTCACAGAACTTAACATCTAATGACTGATTTATCAGTAGAATTATTCTAATAATCCTATAGGTTTAATAGAAAGTGTAGGCTGCCAAAGAAAGAATTCACCAGAAAAAAATATCATAGTGCAGTAGCTCACAACGTTTTAGAATTCATGTTATAGAATTATAATAGACCATCGGTATGTGCTTGAAATATTCTTGCTAGCTGATATTGGCTTTGCTGACATGAATAATTAATTTCTCTGGATAAAAGTGGATATTTAGGCTGCCTAGTAAGAGAGGCTTTGGAGTGTGCAATGAGGAGTCCTCAGGCAGGAATCTTTGGAGTAAGTCTGGGAAGAATATAGTTTTTCATTTGTGCTCTCCTTGAAATAACAGATTATAATAATTATTACAAAATTCTGTTGGATGGGACTGGATTTAGACACTACCAAATTACTTAGATAGTTTGATGTCTCATATTTGCATTCTGAATAGTCACGTGGGTCGATATACAAAATTTTGACCTTTTTTTTTTTTGGATGATTGCAGGATGTGTAAATAACAAAGCAAGAATTCTCCATGGTGATACTGTGGAGCTGCTAAATTTCTTAGCCAAGCCCTGGCTGAATACCTGTGCCCCACAGCCTGGAATGAGAACTGACCTGTTTTGTACAGCCTCCTTACGCTTTGCCTCTGAATTAGGAATGAGACATGAATGCGTACAGGAGAGAAGGGGACTTATGTGGGCATGTCTAACAAATGTTTTACGATAACCAGAATATACGCGTCTTTTTGTCAGTCTGTTCTGTTGCTTGCAATAAAGGGAACATAAGCAAATAATGCCTAGTGGTATTTTGCTCCTTTTTTAGGACAGTTTCTGAACAGGATTCAGATCATACAACATATAAGGAATATGTTGTAATTACAGCCGTATTTTGTGTGTGTCTGTGTATAGTGCTTGTTTGAGTAATGCATGTAGCAGTGTAAATACACATAGTATGGCAGTTTTTCCGTGGAAAATGCTACTAAGAGGATTAGAGTTTGATCTCATAATACCGTATGCAACCTCTCATTGACTCACAGTGGAGGTTTTTTTAGTCCTGCTGGACACCAAACAGATTAGCAGGTCAGCTTTCTGCTTCTGACATTCCTTTTGGACTAAAAATTACTATGAAGTTCACTTTTTTTTTTTTTTTTAAATTCATTATAATCTCTCCCCAGAAACTGTATTGTATAACTTATTTTAAAAAAGGTTTCTGCCTTTCAGGATCTTCACTCCTCTTAAAGTGGTTTTCAGGGCATGACTGAACAATTTCTGGCCTTGTTCCTTCCCTTTTGTTCTCGTGATTGAGCAGTTTTTCTATATCATCTCCTGTCCCCGCAGGTGCAGGCTTTTCCCTTTTGGTCTTTGAGAGGCTATTCCTGCCCCTGAGAAGTGCTGCTGATGAAATCATCTTTTCCCCACTTGCTTCAGATGCATCTTCTGTTCCACTGCCGCAGCCCATACAGTGGAATAAGCCACTTCCTTCTGGTGTTGTAGCAAAAGCTGTGGATCCTAAGTCCCTAAGTACCAAGAGATGCTCCTACCATTGCACAGGCATTTTTCTTATCCATGCTCTGCACCATTTACTTGTGAGATACACAGGTTTTCACCCAGCAAAATGAAATGTGAAATCACTAGCTGCATACCGTTTGGGAGGTTTTTTCCAAATATTTGTGATGCTTTAGAAAGTCCTCCAGCAAAAGCTTTCATAGTTAGTGTTATCAGGGCAATGAATGACTTGCACCCAGTGCTTCCCGTTAGCTGCCGATGCTTTTACTGACATTATGTTAATCCCTACCTACAGGCCCCCCATTCACAAGCTACCTATTATTGTAAGAAACTTGACGATGGGAAACGCTCTGTTTATTTGCCGTGCAGGCATCCCTCAGACCAGACAGATGCTCTCCATGGTTTGCTGTTCTTTCCTGTCCCACCGTGGTGTGCCCATGCATTCTCATCTGTTCTGATTTCACTTCTGGTGCAGCCAGCTTGTTGAGAACGAGCTTTATGCTCCCTACTTCTACACCAAAGACACTCTTGAGTGTTTCTGGACCAACCGGCACTGAACTCCCCAGTAGTCTTTATGTATGCTTTTCCCAGAGCTTTCACCATGTATGCACTCTGGATGCACATTCAGGGGCTCCTAGCAGTTTAAGCAAAGAGACACAGCTATTGTAAGGTTTCCAAACCCAAATTGTTTTATTTTACTTATGGGAGGGGGGGAAAAAAAAAAAGTGTAAAAAAAAAAATGTTTGCATGTGTTTCCTTGCCTTTGTTTCTTCCCCTGCTTAGGTGTTCTTTGGCTTTGATCAGGCTGCTCTAAGGGGTTTTATGGATTTATATTCAGATCTCTGTTTCTGATTAATCTTGGGAAAAAGTTTTCTATCTTACCCAGTCCTGTATGGTTTCTCATCCCATTTACTCTTCTGAAAGGATTTGTGCTCTAACCGCATTGTTTCTCTTCCTGACTAGTCACACTCAACAATACGCCTCTCCGGAGGGGTGTATAAACAGGAAAACAACTAAATATAGATCACAGAGAAGGAATAGAATGCAACAGTGTGCACAGAGAGGAGGAGTGCATGGACAGATGGTGTAGGGCCTAGAGGAAGTCTGGAGGGAGGGAGAAAGAGCCTTGAGAATGAACAACAGAGTTTAAAAAAAAAAATTTAAAAAAGAGAGATTTACCCATAGCGTAACTTGTCTTTGGGAGAAAGGAGGGGGACAAAGCATCCCTCTTCCCTGGAGCAGCCTGTAATGAACTGGGTTAGCATGACCAGAGAACATGGGCCAAACCAGACTGGAAACCCTGTTTGTTTTGTGAGGATCCGCTGCCTTGATCACAGACTGGTCAGCAGAGCAGTCCTGGTACCGCAGCCACCTCCTCCGGGGCGCTCTGGTGGAGCAGCGGGCAGGGGAAGTTACTCTCTGTATTACACAGAACGCACTGGAATTTAATGGAATGGCAAACCGTGAGAAATGTAGTGAGGTGTTATTTCAGACACCTTCCTGCCTTGGTGTCTTACTGGTTTTAGTTTTATTCTTTTCTGTATCAGCACAAGTTGCTGACCCAGAGCCACCTAACAGACTCCAGTCTTGGCTCTGCTGCCTCCAACGCACGGGTGGTGATCTCCAAGGGAGATGGAGCAAATGGGAGGAAACAGAAGCATCTTTGATTGCCATTGCTACATCTGCCAAACCCTGACGGCTGGAGCCTCAGGTCATTCGTGGAAGGACACCCAGGGATTTGTGTCAGGGCTGGAATCAAAACCTGCTGCTGCTTCTTTCTGCACTCAGGTGCAAAGGCATGTGCACAGAAACCTGTGCACACATCCACACACGCATCTGTCCATCCTACCTTGTCCATGCTCTTGACAGCTCATTTCAGGTGTTTAAGCCTGTCCCCACGAGGGCCCAGCAGCCACCACAGCCTGGCTCCTTTGGTCCATGAGCTGAGCCTTGGGCATGCCTGAGAAGAGGCTGGGATGTGAGGGAGGAACGAGGGATTGCAAATACGTGGTAAGATGTTTTCCGTAAGAGGAGCAGCGAGCCTCCAGTTGAGTTAGAGGAGCCATTGCTATGGCTATTTTGTGTTGGTACCCACCAGCTAAATAAGGACAGGATATGGCTGTGCTGGGTGCTTTGATTGTGAAGACAGAAAATACCAGGAGGACGTTGTCAGTAGTGGCTGTGACGGGGGGCTGGAGGTGAGGGGCTATAGCAGAGAGAGGAAGTTCAGCAAAACTCAGGCTGAGGAAGAGGCAGTGCTTCTGGAAGGGAGGAAGGCTCGCTTAGAACTAAGGCACGGTGACGTAAAAGGCAGAGAAGCAAGGGTGTGGAGAGGGTTGGAGTGAACAAGCAATCAACACAAGGCTCAGAAGCATATGAGAGTGCTGGATATCTGGAAAAAAAAACCCTGTTTTGACTGTTTCAGCAGCTGTTCCTGCCAGCTGGTTTTGTACTCTGCAAATCTTGCCCTCCCCGAGGTGCACTGTGGTGAATCACAGCTGGTGACTCCTCCTGCTGTAGAAGCAGAGTTTGAGCTGAGGAAAGCTAATATCCTCTGGTGTTTCCAGTTTTTTGTCTGGAAATCCTCTGAGTGATAGCTAATTCACAGGCTCCCGCTTTCTCTAGTGTAACAAAGTCCAGCAAAGAGCAGGCAGCTTGCACCCGCAGCATTACGGGGGGATGCAGTAAAACACGTCCCTGGAAGATGGAAGCAAACCCAACAGAAGTGCGGTGGCTGGTCAAAGTTACATCTGTGTACCAGGCAACATTTCTTTTTCCTGTTCACAAATAGCAAAGCTAGGCCAGCAAAAGCTTGATGTTGTAGATCAAACCTAAAAAACTAGTGACATAAGCCCAGCAAACTCATTTCCCATTTTCAAGAACATCTTTTTCAAGTTAGGTTTTGCTGGTTTGTAGTACATTCAGTAGAGCATCACTGGCAACATGCCATTTCAGATTTTGTTGAAGTGCTTTACTAAAAGAAGAACATGCCCTTTTTACAACATCCACTGCATGTGCATGATCTGGAAAATATCACCAGTGTAATGTTTACTAGGTTATTATTCATATGTTTTTTCCTAGATCATGGAATACAAAAAAAATGCCAATAATTCTTACACTTTACGTTTCACATGGTTCATTTACTTTGCATTTTCCTAAGCTTGGACAATGAATTTTTTCAACAGATTTTGCTTTTTTTTTTTTTTTTTTTTTTCTT
This sequence comes from Pterocles gutturalis, assembly GCF_000699245.1. NCBI lineage: Eukaryota > Metazoa > Chordata > Aves > Pterocliformes > Pteroclidae > Pterocles > Pterocles gutturalis. Next base: position 38,377 of record NW_010130489.1, on the reverse strand, counting down.
TACAGTCAGAGTCCACTGTGTTAATTTCATTGGAAAAAAGGGGCCCAGAGACTTAAATGTTCATTTGTCAAGGTTACTAGTAATTAAGAAAAAATTGTTCATGCCAGTTTTTCGAAAAATGCTGTATTAACTTCTGCAGAGTACACAGATTTAGAGACAAAAATATTTGTGTGGCTCTATCACTACAAAGCGTTAAAGACGTGTACAAAAAAAGCTCCCTTTTTAAACTCTTCAATAATTATTTCATTTACTAAAATTACCACTATGGCTCTGAAAAGTAATGGTATTCTTTTCCAAACCAATTCTATTGGCCTTGAAAATATATTTTTGTATCAATTCATTTGACGATATGTTTAAATAAGGCCTTCAGCATAAAATGTATGTCTTGAATTTAAAATGATAAAAAAATTTTCTAAACCTTCCGCAGTGCTTTTAGCAAACTGGAATTCTCTTCCTTTGGGCTCTAAGTGTGTAAGATATGGGATCTATAGTGTCATGTGAATTAAGCATTCATGTGGAAAAACAAATCAGAAACACACAGCGCACTTGTGCCAGCAAGTGAATGCCCAGCTCTTAGGCTATCTTGGGCGTTAGTTTTCCTAGCAGTTCTACTAGCAGTAGATTTAGCTGAATAAAAATATCTCCTGAGGTTAGAGTAGAATTTCTTCCTCACTTTGTTTTCAGAGAAGAGTTGAGATAAGGTACAAATATACTTTCCCCTTGAGGAGTGGAGCAGTTTGTTTTAAATTTCCATGGTGATCCGTACACAGCTCAGAAATGTGTCTAGCAAACCTGAAGGATAACTGAGCTCCAGCATGCAGAAATTAATGGAATTTCGTGTTATCCGTGGGACAAATATGGCTGTTTCCAGTTAGCATGCCTGATTAAAAGGCCGGAAGTTTTAATGGGTTTGAATATGTTTATCTTAGAAATAGAAGAGGTGGTCACAGATCATCTTCTAAACTGGAGCAAGGTGGAGATGAATATCTGTACTCACCTCAAGGCAGAGAGTGAGATTCTGCTGCCTTAAATACGCTTCCTGTACCCATCTCTGTTGAAGCAATTGATTCTAATTCCACTTGTGTTTTTACTTCTTGCACTGGGCATGGTTAAGGCTCAGAACCTTTATGCCAACGTCTCCAGCTGTGTTCTTTGGCCTTTTCCCATCACTGCGGGTCCATGGGTGTGTTGTGACAGGCCATTCTGAAGGAGTGTACAAGGGAAACTGTTGGCTCTGGGGGCCAAACAGGAGCTGAAGCTCAGTTTCCCCTTGACCTGCTGGAAGGATTTGAGGAGTCTGAGCAGGGAAGTGAAGGTATGGAACCGTGGTCATGGACCAAATACAACTCGTTGAGCAGTTTATGAGAAAAGTGAAACAGTTTATTTCCCCATCATATTACAGAATTTGATATAACCTATAGAATATGGTATAACCTGTGTTGGATGTATCATCTGTACTGTATTTATGCTCTTTGATGGGTGAGTGGGAAATAGGAAGTATGTTTTACTATGAGAAGCAATGTGTGACCTTGTAGTGCTATTTACAAGCTTATTATTAATGGTATAACTTATTGCATACTAGGAAAAGAATGCAGATGTTACACCACTGCATTTGTCATACAAATCACAATCACTAGGCAAGTCCGGGCAAAGACTGCTAAAATGCTTATGGATAATGCAGCACAATGTGTTTTAGTTGTGACTGGCTCTTTGCAAAAATTTTGACTATTTCAGGAAAGTGAATGAGCTTCCTATAAAATAATGCTTGCTGGCTCTCAGAAGGAAAAAGATTGTTGGTCTGCATATCCTGTAGCGCTTACTTCTCACCACTGCTTCCTACTTGTTGTTGACCTCAGGCTGTCTTCTCTGCTTTGTCTCCTTCCCTTGCTGCCTCCTTCATGGTCCCTTGTGCTTTCACCACTGCTGGTTTCTCTCTATTAGGTCCCTCTTGCATGGAGGCACAGAGTGCTAAGCCAGGGAGGCTGCTTATAGAATCATTAAGGTTGGAAAAGACCTCAAGGATTATCAAGTCCAACCATCAACCCAACACCACCTAACCCACTAAACCATGTCCCTATGTGACATTCAAGCTTCTCATCATCCATACCATGACTCCAAAATGTTGGAGAAGTTGTTGTAGGGACACAAGCAGATGCAAGGCAGCAGCTTCCGCTCATCATTTCTACTTCCAATTTAATTTATGTCATGATACTGGTTAGATACAGTGCTCTCCTTGTCTCTTTCTCTGCCCCAATGCCTATTCCTAGCCATGACTATGCACAGACTGATAGCATGTCACACAACCAAGGGACAGCAGATGACAGGAAATTTCCGGAACTCTCCTTGATCAATGCATCCCAGGTTTCAGTAGGCACACAGGCTGACCTTAAACCTCCTGAGATTTTTTTTTTTTTTTTTTTTGTCAAGGTAGTAGAAAACTAGAGCTAAAGAGTTTATTTTGTCAAGAAAACAGTAATCCGAATGTAAATGAGAGTGAATTTTGGAAGCAGCTAAAAAAGGGAGATAGACAGAAGGGATTTGCATCTTGATGTCAGATCCCGGTGTTCTTTCTCTCCTCCTTCTCTAGTTGTTCAAGGGGTTTCCTGCAGTGTGTCAAAAGTGTGCCTCTAGGCACCTGGCTGCCTCCATGATGAAATATGCCTGGAGCCCTCCACTCTTCTGCTCTGCTTAGGCAGAGAGGCATTTCTGGGCAGTGGGTACAAACTGGGATGAAATAGCTGCCAGAGTCTTATAGTGTGCCGTAGAGATGGTCTCATCCCACTGGATGTCATTGCTCTCTGGCAATGTCTTTTAGAGCTTGGGCTTTCCATCTAGAAATACTTTCTGTTTGGTTCTCACGTGCTTTCCTGTGACCTCTGCATCGATGTGCTGCGGTGGGGTTTGCCTAGGTGATCACGAGGAAGGAATACAACTCAGGGGCTCCTTCATGCCTTCCATCCTAAGGAAAAGCAATCAGTTCCTAGATCAGGTGGCAAAAATTGCAATTAAAACAATGACAGTAATTCCTTTTGCCAAGTTCCTTTGGTAGATAAAATGGTTCTCCGCTTACCTTAAAGATGTATGTGTGACTGCTGGTATTAAAAATCAGATGAACTAACTTTAAAAATATGTTTGGGGATATCTGAGTTCTGAAATGGTCAGCTACTACCTGCAAGCCTCTACTTTTTTCCTTGTCTTCCTACAAACAGATCTTTCCTCAGTAATAACTGCCATGAGTCATCGAAGAGATTTGCTTGGCAAATATGTATTTATAATCTTTTCATCATTAATGAGGCCCATTGCTTTCTGCTGTGTATTTTTTTTTCTTTTTTCCTCTTGTCCTTTTTTGAAGAACTGCAAGGAGGAAGAAACATTTTTTTAATTGAATTTTCTGAGTGACATGTCACATCTGACTGCCTCCCAGCGTGTTGGTTCCAATAGACATACGAGTAGTAGCACGGTCCAAAACTACCATGACAGGATGACATATTTTAATACATCACTTGGGAAATGTGAAAAGGCCAGCAGTCTGTGGAGCAGACAATCAAAGAATTTTGGTTTTCAAAGAAAGAATAACCTTTGGGCAACCATGCCTATTGTTCTTTGAAGGAGTGGGGTGGGAATGTAGCTATTAGAAGATGTTGGAAAGCGCAGCAGTGAGGTGGAACTGCCACTTGAGCTGTCACAAATTTCTCAAAGTGGCAAGTGAATGTCAGGATGTTTTGAACTGACCTGAGCATCCAGCACCAGAGGAGGAGGATGTTCAATTGCTGCAAGTTGCTTTAACTCGCATCAGCTGTTCCCAGAGGTTTACCAAAGCCTTATCAACAGTTACCATTTCCTTCAATTCTTGTAGGAATTTAGTGTGGGGAGGAAAACTGATGGGGTCACAGCTTTGGAAACCAGGAAACCTTGTTTATGAGCAGCAGAATCAAGCATCCCTTTGCTACTTTCCCAATGCACTTCAGATCTAATAGAAACAAGACAAGATAATAATTCTGTTTTTATACCCAGTTGTATTCCCGCTGATGATATGGCATGTGGTAGGAGTGTTTAAGACACATTTGTGGGGAATTCATTGCAGACAGAAGTCATTTACACAACTTAGTTTGCTTCTGAGAAGTCCAACCTGGCAGCATTTCAGTGGATGGTAAGATGAACATCTCACCAGTCCATTTTGCAGCCTTAACCTCTTCAGGTTTCAGTCTTGCTTTTCCCCTTAAATGCCCCATTTCTGTATTGGGAAGGGTGGGTTTTGTTTTGAGCCTCACAAGTAATCTGCAGCTGCAGCAAAAAAAAATTCTCTTACAAGCATTAGAGCGGTTTCAGAGTTGTTTTCTCAGTTTCTCATTTTCTTCCCTTTCCCTTCTCGCATGTCCCCCCTCACCATGGTCTGGTGAAAAAAACAGCTACTTTTGGTAAACTGTGTGAAAACTACAAATGGAACGCTTCACACCTTGAGGCAGCTGCCCATAAACATCTGGGAGTTTTCTTTCTTTTTTTTTTTTTTTTTTTTTAAACCTTCCTGAGAGCTCGAAGGTATTGCAATTGTATTTCAGAGGGTCCAGGACAGATAGCAGCTCATTAACAGCCCTGTTTTGAAGGCATGAAATATGCTGATGGTGACTTCTGTCATAACACTTTTGTTCCTCGTGACTGCTGTCTGGGCTTGCAAAGGAAATATAAGGCCTTTGAAGGCGATTCTGCATTGCTAGCAGTGCATCTAAGGTGGCAGCAATTGCTCGCAATCACAGAGCAATGGTAGCCAGAGTGCAGAATTTGGATTTGGTTTTTTCATCCTTTGTTAGTGGCTCTTGAATGAAATGGTCAAGAGAGATTCCAGATAATGAATAAGATTGTTATTATCTTCAGCATCAGGAGCCAAATCCCCCCCAAAAAACAAAAAAAATAGTAGTAATACAGATCTTTCATGTGGGCAAGAGCAGTAAGATGAAAAAACAAAAGCCAACTGTGAACCATTGGACAAACATATTCATTAAACTGGAGAGAGAAGTGCCTTCAGCTTCCTCTTGCGTCACTGGAATTCTTTATCTGCCTTATGGCAATGAAAAATAGTAAGAGATCATGGAAAAAAAGTGTCTCAGCTCTCTGGTGGTCTGTTCCGTGGATGAGAAGGATGAACGGGAGGTGCCCCCTCAGAACTGATGACAGAAGTTGACTCATTGTGTTTACTTAATTTTTTATAAACAATGGTTTTAATTGTGATTTTTAGTCCTTTACTTAGAGCGTGTGGGGACTAGGGATATTCTTTGTCAGAATTGCTGAGCTGTGCCTCGCCCGTTTGGTCCTCCTGAGATTTTGGTGTGCCGAATGTTTCTAGTTCTCAAGTATACCAAATTAGGCAGAACTGTGGAATGGTTTCTCCAGCACATTTTCTTTCCATTTATCAAATTTGTATTTTAAAATCTTTAAATAACATTTAAAAGATAGTATGTTTTTGCTTCAGTGGAAGAGAAAAAAAGGCTTTTGGTGAAATAACATAGGGTAGGTCTGCATATGTCTTTTACTAAATCCAAGGGTTTTGTTTTGTTCCAACAAAGATGCAAATTTTGCAGTTTTTTTGCTCTCTTGTTAAGGTAGTGGATGAGGAGTTGGGGGTTAGGCATTTTATTGCAAGACTGCGATAAATATTTTCAGGCATGTGTAGAAGAAAGTACAGTGTGTTGCCATGTTCCTATACTGGCTGGAGTCTCAAGAACAGTATAAATCATCAGCACAGGGCTGCACAGTCTTGTATGGAGACAGGATTAATGACTCTGGCAAAGTGTGTGCAATGATGTGGTTCATGCTTTTCAGGTCCCAAGCTGGAGTGTCTGTTTAGCTCCATGTTATGTGAGATACTTATGTCCCTAATTGTCATATAATTTTTCACAGAGTGATTTGGAAGTGTGGTGCACTGTGAGTGACTGGAGTTATTTATTTTTGTTCCAAAGTATGGATTGGAAATAGGAGTGAATTGAAAGGAAACTGGGAATTCGGCCCATAGCCTGCAGACACTTCTGCAGATGTAGCAGATGAGTAGGCATGCTTCTATTTAATTATGTGCATAAATGTTTACATGAACAGGGCTTCAGTTTCTATTTTAAAGGGAGGAGGAACTTTTAAATTGTTGCCTTTTGTCAATTCACTTCACATACTACAAAATTTTGATACCTTTTCTTTATAGCTTCTTGAAAAAGCTGCTTGTAGTACAAAAACTCTGCTCAGAATTGTCACAATAACTAGACTAGAGCAATGAACATTGTATCATTCTAAATAGGCAGTGCAGATACCAGAGTTATCCAGTAAAATAATTTTGCTCAAATCAAAGTCAGAATTCAGGTGCATTTCAAGTGAGAACAGTACAGAGCATATACCTTCTGACTTTTAAAACAACAAGCCCTCTACTTGCAAGTACCTCAGACACACAAGAATCTTTATGCAGAAGCGTTGTCCCCTTGAGCTCCAAATTAGTGCAAATTGCTTCAAAATGTTCAATTTGGAACGTTTCAGATATGTGAAATTCCTGCTCTCTTCACACTGGAGCTAAAGCACAAGTAGATACGAACAGTTTCTTACCAAACTGCCAAACCAGGGACCAGGGACGTACAAGGACTCAGTCTTCCAAAGACTCCCATCTCCAGTGTGCAAATGCTTAGTCAACTCTACTGTGAGACTGACTTTATTGCCCCTTCCCTGGGCAAGTAAATTGCAGCTATTCCTTCAGAATGCATAGGGTTAACCCCTCTAACTGAGGCAAACACCACCTTACTTCAACAAAACAATTTTTTTTTTTTTTTTTTGGAAAGTGATGTGATCTCAGGAATGCAAAAAGTTCTATTTGTTTTGAGCAAGTGAGCAAAATTTGGCTGGAGGTTTTGGGGGTTTGGCTGAGGGGCTGCGTCAGCTTTCAGTTGACCTTAACTTTTCATAAGATCTCAAAATGCAAATAAGAAATGTAGCAGTGCCCAATGCTATGTGTCAGTGGAGCTGCACCAGGAAGATTTCAAGCATGTGCTCAGTGCACTGTTGGGTAAAATCTTGCTGAGACTGGTTTAACACCATTCATTTTGGATCAAGGCAAGCAAAGAAGGTCCTTCCCAGAGCCCATGGGTAAAACAGTGAGGAGCAGTCTGAGATGTTTTTGTGTGTGAGAAGAGGTGACCAACAAGGAAGCCCACAGAGGAGACACCTCCAAACTTGAATTGCACTTTCTGCATGGCCTCAGGAGAATGTCTTGGTAGAGAGTACTTGCTGCCCAGGGCCAAAGGAACAGTTTCTCTTCTTCTTAAGGCTGCCTCTGCTTTGTAGATAGGATTGCGTAAAGTAGCTAATTCCATCAGCTCCCTTCTTCCAGGAAAAGTGGTCATAAATCTTAGCCCTTCCTGGGATGAAAGAGGTCAGTAGGTATATTATTAAATAAACCCATCAGGTTGTCTTCATACTGCATTAAATTGAGGAAATTAATGTCGTTTAAGCCTTTATATCAGAAATTATTTTGTGGATTCACTTGCTCTGGTGGTTTGAATCAAATATGTATGTGTAAAACGCTCTAAATGTCATTTGTGGGTTGATGGGCAGTCAAATATTTGTAAAATATATTTGGTTTTAGTTATCAGGTTTTCAACAGAGGAAGTTGATAGCATGGTTTATTCTACAAAGCATTTTTCCAAGAGATTAAAACCAGTGGAAACAAGCAGATTTGCAGCAGTGAAAATATGAGTTACAATAAGTAGACATGATGGCTGGAATTTAAAGAGGACCCACAGGAATCAGCTAACTCTATTGAAAATCCTGGCTGTTGTATTGATATAAGCTATTGTACTCTATATCTGATTTTTTTTTTTTTTTTTTTTCCCCAGTGTGTCTTCTGTGACTCATCTTTCTTAAAATAGTTCAGCCGGTAATTCAGTAAAGACAATGCATCACATACACTTTTTCCTACAGGACTGTAGGGCAATAATGACAATGTGGGGTTGGGGGAAAGCTGTAAATAAACAGATCTGTCTACAGAAGAGGGCAGATCTGAGGCTGGCTGCAGGGAACAGTAAAAGTTCTGTCTCCTGGATAAAACGCACATGGAAAAAATGTCTGTTTCGGTATTTAGAAAAATAAAATTGAAGTATTTCACCAATAGGAGAGTGGCAGGCAAATGAATCAATATTTACTTCTGGTATCAGTCCATCTAAAGGAAGAATATGAGGCCAGAAAAAAGAAAGAGGACTTGGGCTGCTTTCTGACTTGCGTTTATCACGGTACTGCTGGAGAACACGCCTAAATTCTGCTGTACTCTAGTGAATGCTGGAAGACAGCAGCAGCAGTAGGAGAGAGAAAGAGGAAGCCAACAAGGGCAGAGAAGTAAGTTACAGGAATGAAAACTATTTCCAGTGTCAACGGGAAAACTGTTTCCAGAATCAGATATCCAGTGAATGAGTTCTGCTTATACAGGGGACAGGGGAAAACAAAAAGATAACAAACTTTTTTTTTTTTTTTCTGGTCCTATTAAGTGCTAGAAACTTAAATATCCTTCACAGAATCATCTTAAAACTACTATTTACCATTCACCCTTTGCTCTTCTTAGACAGGAATAAATATTTTCAATAATTGTTAGAGCAGACAATGCAGGATTGGTTTGTTTTGTTTTGTTTTTGTTTTTTTTCTTTTTTGGTAGGCTGTTGGCGAGGACTGTAGCAGAACGCAGGCCAGTAAAATTAGCCTTGCAGTAAAGCAGCTAAAGTGGTCCAGCCTTCCTGAGGAGGGTTCCAACTACAGAGACTGCGTTGTGGACATTGCCAGGACACCTGCTGTTGGAGGGGAGCTCAGCCACGAGGGATGCTGAGCATGTAGTATGTTGTATAGTCAGAAAGAGCCACAAAGGAACATGCAGAATGGAAAAAGTAACAAAAATTGCATGCAGATCCATGCTTCTGCCCTATGTCTTTCAAGAGCTTTTCAGACTGTTTGTTTTCAAAAAAATATTTTGTCTAATTCCTCCTGTCGCACCTAATTTTCTGATCTCTTCTAGTGTTTTCTTAAAAAGCTCTTGGGAGCACAACCTTCTAAGAAAAAAATGTCAGTTTTGATTCTAACCTATGTATGACTCCTCTCTAAGGACTCCAAGTTCTTCAGGTGATCAATCACCTGTCCATATATCACCATATACTTATATATTCACCAGGTTCATATATCTTGCTAGTGTTCCACTTTAGGATGAGAGAGGTAAATGTATAAGCTGCTTGTTGGTTTTTTGTTAAGATGAAACAACGGCTGGGTTTCAGGAAGGCTGTCTCTCCACTCCTGTCCATGCTGATCCCAGTCTCTTCAAGGAAAGAGCTGACGACCCAGGTGGTGCAATATAACATATATGTCTATCAACGTGTGTATTTTTTTCATTTTGTTTTCATGTTCTGCTTTACTTGGAAGTACTTTCAGGAATTTTTTATTTTAATTAAATATTTACAGAGAAGGAAAATCCAGATTAGAAATCAGTGTCAGCTAGACGAGGGGAGTTGAGCAGATGGGCGGCTGCTGCATAAGACTTAGAGAAAACTACCTAATGTGCAAACTTGGAGTTGGGGGGGTTTGCCTTTTGTTTGTCTTAAATTTTAAAAGCTCAAGTGGCGCTTAATTAAAGTTACCTACTGTTACTTAAAATAGTTCTATCCTGCTGTGAAACTACTTTCAAAGGCCATCTTTCCATCATATAATTAAGGTGACCAAAAGTCTTAAACTATATCAAATCCTGTAGTTCCCATTCTTTTCCCCCTTTCCCTAAGATGTAGAATCTGACACAAAATCTCCACTTTGAACTCAAATGCACAGCTATATTTAAAATATGTGCTATAGTCTCCTATGTTTTAATTAAAAAAAAAAAAAACCAGCATTATTTCTGCTGGATTTCAGTGTGTACAGTGTTCTGAAAATCTTTAGTGCAGCAGAAATCTAGATATTGGTCAGTTTCAACTTCAACTCTGAAGCCACAATTTCAAAACCTTCCTTCTTCCTTTTTAATTTTTTTTTAAACGTTTTTATCTGCACATTTCCAGCTGGCCACATTTTGAGATGCAGTGGGTAATTTCAATATAACAGAAGGCACATGTTATTTAAAAACAGTTGAACTTTGGAAGTCATGAAATTCAAAGCTCAAACTGCCCTGCTCTACGCTGTCAGTTGGACCTCTTGAGAAAGACCATGAGCATGTCTTCATTTACCATCCGTACTGAGAGGCTTTGCTGTGGTTTGCATCTCTCCCTAGAACAATGCTGGTGCATTGACCAGATGCGTGTTAATGACCAGTTTATAGCGGTGTGTTGTGATTCGGTGTAATGTACCTCCTTCTATTTCTTGTGTACAAGCTTGAGTGATCCTAGCAAGTCCTAATAGAGAGAGCCCCATAGACTTCAGCGAGCATTTGAAACAGCCTCTAAATCCCTTATTTAGGCATATGTGTAAAGGTAGATTTGACCGTAGCAGTTATCTTCACGTAGTTAGTTGTCAAATGTATTTTATATTTATATTTGCTTGGCTACAAGTACGGCATTGCACAACATATTGCTTCCTCTTTCCCCACCTCCCCACGCTCACGAAAAGTGGTGAGCTAAGTTATCTGTGAGACTGTGAACACATATTACTATTCTGTGAAAAGATTTTGCTTAGAGGATGAAGCTGCTACTTCACCAAATGAAGTATTTGGGATCTTTAGCGTCAAAATACTGGGTCACTTTACATGTTTACTTGCCAACTGCATTTGCAAGTGTGTGTACCTCTCGTTAGTAGTTCAAACGAGCTTGCTGATGTTACCCCACTCACCTTCTGCTTCCAAGTGCACGGGGCAGGAAGTATATACATGTCCTTGCCAAGGAACTCCTAGGTCTGGATCCTTGAGGTCTTTTCCAACCTTAATGATTCTAGGATTCTATGTTATTGGCTTTTCTTTGACTCTCTAGAAATGTGTCCGTGGATACCGTACACCTATGTGGTTTATTCACTCTACGTTAATATTATATTTGTAGACAAAAGTTGCCTGACAGTATAATTTACCAGCCCAAGGTGGAGGCCTGGAACCAAGTCTAGCTCTTGGAGCTCCCAAATTCAGGAGCTCTGTATGACCCACTGATACAGATGAGGTTTTGTTTATATACTTTGGGAATGCTTTACAACAGAGGACCCAAGCAGAATTGAACAGGTTAGCAGCATGTGTCTTCCATGGAAGCTGAAAGGAGCAGACATTGGAGACTTCCAATGTCTTCAAGGTTGTGAGGGGTTGAAGTATGTATATATTTTTTTTTAATTTATTTTTTGTTGTTGTTGCTTACTGTGAAATATGTAGTGCTTTACTTGGGTGCGCGTTATTAAATGCCACAGGACTTGTTTGGCTTTCGGATCCAAATACGATGTTGGTGTCTTTTGTATAGATCCAAAAGGGTTTGTGTATTGACTACTGTATCATCATTTGGGATGCAGTGTGCAATGTCAAGAGTTTGGGAGTGTTTTGCCTGTGGTATTTGAATTGCTTAGATGGATTCCAGGAGTATCTGGTGAAGTATCGTGGGTAAGCTATATGGCCAAAGCAGACAAAATTGCCAAATGAGGTCTAGCTTTCTTAAATGTCTTTCAGGTGAAGATCAGCTCGACAGAAAGAACAGTAGAAGATTAAGGAACAGTAGAAGATTAAGGACTACTCCAAGTTTTGTTATTCACTGGAAAATTGTAGTTTGTAGTGTTTTAGCCTCTAAAAACTTCTTTCCCCTTTAAAATATAGCTAGAAGAGAAAATCCCATTAAAGGGAGTGCGGGATGACACTGTTTCTACTCAGATATTGAGGTTCTTCTATTAAGTCAGGACCAAAAGCAACACTTGGATCTTGATTTAAGACTCTATGGGGGATTGGGAGGAAACAAAAAGCAGCAATAAAACAATAAGTAATGTAAAGTTTGACGAAGGCCGTTTGGGTTTTGGACCATGGAGTCTTTATTTGGGGAAGGGGACGGGTAGGGTTGTGAGAGGAAGAAGAAATGGTAGTTGACCCAGTGATGACTGAAAATAAGCTTGATGGTTTGGGGTTAGCTAAGTATATGAGGAACAGCTGCTTTTCATGTATACCGAACAGGATCCCTGACTATCAGCTATCGACTTTTCTAACAGGCATCTGGAGTTCCAAATGTGATACGCAGCAGCCCATTACTATTTTGAACAAGACCTCATATTTCTTCTGAAGATATATGAGAAACTGCAATTCTGGTGACCTCTAGCAGACTTGTATGACTTAAGCACCCAGGATCTCATTTCTTCCTTGATAATTATTTTTTCTGTTCCTTATCTCCCTTGAAAATTGAAGGTATTAGCTTGTTTCAGTCATGTGTGATGGTGATAACTCTCTACGCTCTGCATTAGAAATCAGTGATGTGGAGCCAGCCTGGCCTGACATACTGGAGGAGGGTCTGGAGCATGGGAAGGGGAGGGGTCCTTGCTCTGAGTCCCTCCCTGATAATCCCAGTTGGGAATGAGGAACTTGCTGAATTGGAATTTGTGTATAAATCAGCTAAATATTTTTGGCATAGAGCATGTACATCAGAGTAATATCAGAATACTAAAAAAAAAAGAAAATTAAAAATAATTTAGAGCAGCTACTTGCATAAATACTTTTCCTGTTTTGTGCCACACTGATGACAGAAGGTGAAGGAGTTGCACCGAACAGGGAAAGGTGAGTAGCCTTCCAGTGGTTATCCCTCCTGAGGCAATCAGCAAGCTCCCTTCTTGAGCTCAGACCCTACTCAGAAAAAAAAAAAAAAAAAAAAAAATTACATTGACTTTGGCACAGACACATGTCTGTAGCTCTGGGAGTAACTTGTCCCTGACTGAGTGGCACAGAGGATTTGCATTCAATTTTTGTGAACTCTCATAAGGCCATTGTTCTCCAATTTCTGATTGATTGCCTTTATGTAACGGGGACAACTAATATAGACTTGTCAGAGTGACTGAGGAAGGTCAGCTGTGGCTGCTTCAGTTTAACACAAGCTGCTAAGGCTGCAGGGTGAGTTATCTTTTGTTGCATGCAGCGAAAAGCACATTATTTAAGTAGGTTTATTTTTAACTGAGGCCTGAGGAATGTGCTTTCTCCCTCTAAATCTTGTTGCGTCGTACAGTAGTCCTAATCGCAATTTAGCTCAGGTTGATTGATATTCTCTGGCCACAATCCCGCTGTCAGTTTTGGAAGGTTAATGTGGAGCTGATGTTTTCCAAAGTCCCTGATTAGAGGTGCTCTGGAGGAGGGGTGTGAATTTTCGGAGCAGGTAGTCAGTCACAACTTAGACTGAACAGGATCCATAAGTCTTCAGCATCTCAGAAAGTCAAGCCCAGGTGTTTTCGAGTTGACACCTGGTATTATGCATTACTTGTGCTGCCATAGAGTAGGGGTAGGAAGGTGAGAGACCATAGACTGCAATAAAATCTTCTTAAGGCCTGCAACTTAACTTTGTACGATGCCCAGCTCAGCTGCATTTATTCATTACAGGGTAATGGTGACATGGGCATGACAGTGGTGTCTGAATCACCTGTCTGGACTTCTGCAATTAAAAAATTCCTTACTCCTGCCCGACAGCCTCGGTCACAGACCCACAGCTCATTGCATCAACCCTCCACAAAACCAAAACACCATGAGGACAGTTCTGCAGAGAAGTAAAGTAGTCCTGGGTGCACCTTTGTCCCCGAGCTGGAGTAGCAGAAGGAGGTGCTGGCTGCAGTTAAGCTCAGATGAAATTCCCAAATGTCTTCTCCTGGAATCCTTTCCGTCCCTCCCCCTGTCCAGCCCCTGTACAGAGTTCAGAGGTCCCCACACCAACCGCAGAGCCTCCCATCACTTCCACCCATTCTGGAGTTCCCCGTTGATCCTAGCACAAACCTATTAGCAGTCCTTACTTTTCCCAAAATACCCTTCCACTTGAGCCACACACACTGCCAACCTCATCTGTTGTAGATCCCTCCCAGGTATTTTCTCTTCCAGTCTCAAATCCCTGCCCACCTGCACCAGCTTCCCAGTGCCAAGCTTCCTCTTGGCATTCCTCTCCAGCCTCACCGCTGGGTCCCTAAGGTCCTACACCCATCTTACTCCTCTTGTTTCTTTCCTGCTGCTGTCTTTTTGCTGCTGTGTGTGTCACGAGGACTATGTCAGACCTGACCCCACTGTGAACTCTCTCTTGAGGCCACCCTCCATTCAGGGCTCCTCTTTCAGAAGAAAACTCTTGTCTCCTGCTGCGAGGCTGTAAAAAGCCCAAGCACCAGAAGCACCTCCCAAAATCATACAAGACAGAAGGCAGAAGGCTCAGGCGTTTGCTTCTCTTTCTTTTTGCTCTACTCCCTTTTCATTGTCCACCTCAGAGAAGCTTGTCTGGTGGGCCAGTTGTCACCCTGGAACATGTGGTTCAATCCTTGAGGCTCTACAGCCACCCCAGGTTTAGTTTGTCTCTATCTTGCTTCTGGATACTGGGACTCTGCACACAAAATGCTAGTCCTCATGACACAATGTCTTATCTTAGTCCATTAGTTGGTTGCTCAGCATTGCCTCTTGTAGGGTTCTCCACTTTGTGGGTGTTCTTTAAAGCCTGAGCTTCTCTACTTCAGCCTTAGTCCACTGGTCAAAGTCACCGTTGGGAGAGGATAAGAACCACACAGTCTTCTTGTCTGAACGGGAAGGGTCTTCTTCTTTTTTCTTCCCTTGAGAAAAGGACTCTTGGAGCCAGCTTTGCCTAGCAGTTCTTCACACCAGTAGTGAAAACAGCAGTTGTTCAGCTCTGCAGCACAGACACAGAAGGGTTTGCCTTTTCTGTATGAAATGTATGACTGTCAATGTCATAGTTTTCTGGGTTTTACCGCTCAGCTGGTTTTAGCAGAAAATGCCCGCAGACGAGACAAAAAAATACAGCCCCAATGCAAGCAGTTCCTGTTCTGCAACAGTGGTCAAATAAATTTGCCTCTCCCAGTGCTTCAGAATGAATTGCACTGCCTTCCCCGGTGTCAGGCTGCTAGGCTCACAAAAATCATTACAGCTCTGTCTGTGCTTATTTATATGTATAGTTCTGAGGGTATTTTGGGGGATCTGACTTTCCAGCCCTTGAGGCAGAGAAGCTGGAAAACCATTCACTGAAATCTAGGCAGGGTAAGAGGCTTTCCTAAGTGGATGAAGAGCGAGTTCCTAATGAGAGATGTGTTATTGCCTCATTTTTATTGCTGAACAGGTTTTAATTCTGTTTTAGTGTGAATTACTACTAAAATCTGAGAAGCAGCTACCTTGGCATATTTGCAAGTATATCAGTACTGGTTGTCTCTTTTCTACATGCTATGCTATTAAAATAAAAGCCCATTGTATGAGGCTGGATCAAACATTTTCCCGGTTAAAAATGCCAGGTCATGCTGTATAAGCCTTGCTACCAATCTCCACAAATATGCCAAAAATATTTTCTGTAACTGAGGCTTTTACATCCAGGCAGTGGCACTTTAGTGTGATGAGATTCACTAATTACAGCTCTTTGGTGTGCTGCATGGCTTGGGTCGTGCCCTCCGAAGGGGGCAGAGCTTCAGGAAAGGTTCAGAAGGTTTCCCCAATATGTTGTGTGTGGGATAGGTGGGGGACAGGGTGGGTATTCTGGAGACAGCTGGCACTCAAATTGGCTTTGTCTTTTGGTCTATTGCCAGAAGGATTTAGCTTTGTTGCTGTGTTGGATGGTAACTGGTGCCCCAGGGTTTGGTGGAAAAAGGTTCTGGGGACGTTTTTGGATTCCACATGTACAGTATGGCTGCGTCTTCTGCATCATCACCTGATGACCACAGCATTTCCGTCTGGGGTGTTTTTCTGTCATGGAAAGTTTTGGTGGCAGACATTTTTACATAGGTGAAATAAAAATACATACTTTAGCTGTATAAAATTGGATGGTGAAATAAGTATTGAGTGTGAATTAACCTTCTGTTAAAATAATGTCATTGATAAATCCATGGATTTCTGCTTGTAAACACAGATCTCAAAAAAATCTGCCTGGATTTAAATACTGGTGCGTAATCCATGGGAGCATTGTGTTAGTTTTAGGATGAGAGGTGATGCTTTTTATGCTGTGCTCCTATATTCTGTGAATAATGTTTGAAATTGGGAATTGTTAAGAAGAAAATGCTCTTACCAGTATGTAAGAGGTTATTGAATGGAAATTGTAGTTTATATGGTGGGTCTTGACTCCTGTGTTTGTTGCTGTTACAGTTTGAAGAGACCCATACTAGGAATATATATAACGTATTTTTGCTACAAGGCCTTTTTGTCATTTCCAGAGCGACGTGAAGGAAACAGTGGCATGGTATGAACTGCAAAATAGAACCTTTCTTGTAGACATAGATTTTCATTTGTATTCACGTCCCCAAGAAAAAAAAATACCATCAAAAGTGGCATTGAAGGTAGTAGAGGAGTTGAGAAGCTGACACTGGGAAAGGCAGAGCAGAATTGATGAAAAAAATCCCCTTGCCTGCAGCGCTGCTCTCAACGTCATCCTCCTTCCAGTCTGCGACCCCGTCTGGCCTCAGAGCTGGCTTCAGTGGAAACACTCTGTTTGCAGCAATATTCTGCACCAGACAGCCTTTGCTTTTGTCTTAATTTCTATTTTTTTGTCCTAACAGCAAACCTAGTCATAAATCTGTATGAGAAATGTATTTTTGGCTTTGAAAATGCATCTTCCCATGTGGTATTGTGGCGTTTCTCCATTCTGCCACCTGTAGATTTTCTGTGTGGCAGAAGAGAGGATAGCTAGAAAATCTGATTTAGTATTAGGGTCAGTCTCTAGCTAAATTGGACCTGGTTGACACAGAACACTTAAGATTTCATTGCTAATAAATAATTTTATCAATCATCTTCATGGTATCGGGATGAACATTGTCCATTAGAGGATTCATTTATTATTTTAGCTATAGAGTTTTGTAAAAAAATACTTTGAAACAAAAATTAAAGTATGCTTTATGCATCATATATTTCTACAAAAATGTAAGCATTTTCCTGAAAAACACAGTATTTATATCCTTCACAAAGAAAAAAGAAAAATAGATTAAGTATTGCCAAGTTGATATGAAGTGTGATTATAGCTTTGCATACCTAGCTATAAGGATATTTATAAAGGTATGACTGTTGTAATAGATTTAGCAAATTGATGAGAACCTTGTTGTTGAAATAAGGTACATATAATTTATTTGGGCAATCTATACAATACTGAATTTGCATTTCTTGACTTGTCTGTGCTGCTGTTAAAGGTATATTAATATAATTTTATTCAGGCTTACTTCTATTTTTCTTTTATAGTTACTTGATTTCTTTCAATGTATTTATTTAATCTTTGAATTCCCAGTAATTCCTGTAGCAATCTGAAGTTATATTTAAATATCTTTCTTTCTCTTTCTTTTTAGAAGTTAAATTTGATAGAATTGAATTTGTTTTTTCCTGGAAATGTTTTGCAGGAGCTTTTCTCTGTCTTCTTTTAGAGGTCAGGCATTTCATTCCTTTAGTTCCTGTGTTGGAAAGCCAGAAATTCCCGTCCCTGTGAAACACCTGAGTGTTCTCTGCCGCACAGCCAGGTGCATCATTCCCAGCAGACGGGTGGGATGTGGGAAGCGGCGGTGGGCATTGCACCTGTGCTCAAGGGCAGCGGCTGCTCTCCAGCCTCCCCTGCTACACCTCCGAGACTGAAATCCAGCAACTGTGTTGTGTTTGGAGGTGTATGTATTGTTCTTGTCCTACCTCTAATCCAGTTAAGTGCCTTTGAAGCACAAGAGGAGTTTTTTAATGAGATATAATCTCATTACGTGCTTTTATCTGATCCTATCATTGCTTGTTCCCTACATGGTAGGAAAAGAAAAGCTCCCTGAAACCTTGTTCCAAAGGGTGGAATTGGTGTGAAATCTTTCTTTTTACAGGAGACTGGCGGGGAGGGAAGGGGGTGCATCACAGATCAGAAGCACAGTGCACCAGAACAGTGTTTCAGACAACATTTGGTTCTGCTTTGGAATTTATTAGTTTGCTTTTCCCAAAGCTGCATGGTTAGAGGATTTCAGTGATTTCTTTCCTTTGTTATAATTCTCATTAATTAGATAGCTAATCTCTGCATTGTAAATTAAACCTCTGCCTCGTTCGAAGGTGGGACCTTCTTTTAGATTTATCCATAGTGCCTCTTAAACAGCTTAGTATAGCGGGTTTTGTGTGCTATTGCTTTCTGTAGTTGTGCTTGAGGCTACAGTGGAGCAGAAGTATTACTCAGCAAATGTCTGTGGCAACAGGGGGTTGTAATTGCTAATGAGGTGAATGTACGCTGATTTAGCAAGTGAGATATTTTAGCCATCCTCAATTTAATTATGTGCTGTATGGGTCTGAATAGCACATGAAGAACTAGAGGGGGAAAATGCATCACAAATTGGTCAGACTGCTTCATTAAACAGAGTTTGGGTTTTCCTTGGGATGCAGCTTTAATAAACCAGCTTAAGTAGGCTATCTCCTTTAGGAAGAAAAATTTCATTAATTATTCACATCAGGTCTCAGCCATTGCTGCACTTTGGTCCCTGCTTCACAAGGGAAGCGCCTGTCCATTGGTAAAATTCCTGCAGTTTTTCTATAGGCATGGAGCACTGCAGATTTACTGAAATGATGTATTATTATTTCCTCCCTACATGCATAATCTGTGGAATGCTTAGAATCTGCTCAAGTAGTGGGTGTCGTCTTTTTTTCCAAAATATATTCATGGTGTGTGGGGGGACAGGAGGAGGAAGGAGCAAGAGAGAAGTGGCATGATCCATTTTCAATTTACCAACATTTTTCAATAGAGTGGGCTGGATGCTCCCCACCAGCAAGTTTCTGTGTTTGATGTGGTGATGTGACTCTACACGGGGTGCAGTGAATGTGGAAGGCAAGTGGAGAACCTCACGGAAAACTATTCCCTGTTAGGGTTATTTCCATCTACGTAGTGGTCTCTTCTACAGAATATCCCCTTCTTTCCCGCTCCTGGAATAGAAGAGATGAGGCAGAATATGTGGTGGAAGGGGACAATATTGCTCCTCCACTGGTGCTGCTCTCATTTTTGCCAAAAATGGTCTTGACAGCTCAGGAAGCCACAAAAAAACTTTTCTGCTTCTGAAAGCTGCAGTAGGGTTTCTCACATCACAGCCATGTCCTCCTCTTCTCCTGGCAGTGTAGTATTGCTGCCTGGATCTGGTGTAGAAAACAGTTGACACCCTTATCTTTGTCACGTTTGTGGGGCGAGAGGGAAGTCAAAGCAGAACTGAGGCAGAGCCATGCCTCAGCATGATTCCCCACACTTCAGATGACCTTCAGGGAGGTGCAGAGAGCTGGGTTATGCATGGAGGCTGAGCCCTGGGCAGGAAAGGGGGAACTGAGAACAGCTTTTTCATCTGAAGTTGCCATAAGGTGACATTACTTTATGCTACTGGTTTTCTGTTCTATAAAATGTATGTCCTGTAGTAATTTATAAATTATTTATTGCAGAAACAAGTTATTCCAGACTTCTGTTCTCTTCCCCTTCCAGAGAGCATCCACCCTTCTCTGCCTGGCATTTTGTCCTTTCTCATGAGCGGCATTAATGAACCAGGTGTATAATGTAATTCTGTTTGCACAAGAAATATCTGATGGTAGTATTCATAGTTCATTCCAGTGAGGAAGAAGCATTGAAAATGAAGCCTGTTCTCCCTGCTTCTGGAAGCTGTAAATACGTTCAGATATTAAACAGAAGAACCTGACTTCTTCAGGCGGTAGGAGTAAACAGTGTCAGCAATCGAACCTGAGAAGCAATTAATTTACATAATAGTTAGCTATCATTATATGGAAATCAAAGGCTGTCAGCCTTTCTCAAGCAGTGAACGGTCTGAAAGTTCGTTGCAAAGCCAACTGCACCTTCCGTGTCCCGGGTTCAGCCAGGTGACGTTTGCTGCAGTGGTCGCGCTGTCAGACACCGAGGCTGAGCGACAGCAGGGCTGCAAATCTGCATCTTCTCTTTCAGGGTGTTTTCAGTCCTACTCTTGTTTGTGCTTCAGCTTTGTGCAGTCTGGTTATTACTGCCTGACAGCATTTATTTCTCTTTCTGGCAAGGCACAGGTAGGTGACTGGCGTTGATTCTGTGTGTGTGCCAGGCCACTTGACGGATGTACCTTTAGGATTTTAAAAGGCGTTTCAGTACTTTGGAAAAGCTCAGTTCCTATTTTCCATTATCAATGCACACATGTGAAATAAGCCACATTAATATTCTCTTTAATGATTCATAATTGCCAGGAGGCTGAGATATTAATATGTAGACAGTTACATATTGTTTAAATGTGTGCAATTTGGGATAGGGAAAAAAAAAAGCAGCTAAGTGCCTAGTAACAAGGCTCCATCCAACCTGTTCTGGATAAATTCAGGTCATATTTATTGTACATTGACTTTCAGAATGATGTCTCTTGGAGTGTTTCCAAAAGATAATCAATATATATGGTGTGATAAACAGACCATTTTTAAAATGTGCATGACCATTTTCCAGTTGTAGATCGGTCGTGATAGGCAGATTTCCAGCTCCCAGTGAACTCCTAAGCAAAGCTAAATCATTCGGTGCACTGATGGGGTGAAATTCCCGTGATTGGGGGCCTGGCAAAATGCCAAGGTGTTGTCCAGGACAGTTGATGGGAATAAGCAAGAAGTTCTGCAGCTTCCCAGTTTCCTCATAGGAACTTTTTCCCTTCTAGCTCCCCTCAGCTGTGCTCTGCTGGGTACCACTGTGGAGTTTGGGCAGGATTTTGCCTAGGGACAGAAGGGAAATATAAACATAGAAGGCTAATAGTCGCTAGTTACATCAAATGAAAGTGGAATTTTCCAGCATTGTTATTGCTTTATTGTATGCATTACCAAAACGATGCCTGGAGAAGAGAAGGTTCCAGGGGGACCTTATAACACCTCCCAGTGCTGAAAGGGGGCTACAGGAGAGATGGAGAGGCACTCCTCCTCAGGGAGTGAAGTGACAGGACAAGGGGGAACAGTTTTAAGCTGAAAGAGGGTAGATTTAGATTGGATATTAGGAAGAAATGTTTTCCTGTGAGGGGGGTGAGGCAGTGGCCCAGGTTGCCCAGAGAAGCTGTGGGTGCCCCATCCCTGGAGGGGTTCAAGGCCAGGCTGGATGAGGCTTTGGGCAACCTGGGCTGGTGGGAGGTGTCCCTGCCCATGGCAGGGGAGGGGAAATAGATGATCTGTAAGGTCCTTTCCAACCCAAACCATTCTGTGATTCTATGATTTTATGAAACGAGCAGCAGTCCTGGCTGGGAGCCATGGCTCTCTGCTCCAGTGTTGCCCAGGGGACAGAAGGTGACCCTGGCCAGGGATCTTGCCAGGCACATGCAAGATGGTGGAAATGAAGACAGAATGGCAGAGAGGGGAGCACAAGGAAATGATGAGATAAAACTGAGCAAACTAAAACGCAACCTGCTCAGCAGCCAGTAACCCTAACAATGGATAGTTTTATTTTCCTTTCCTTTTTCTTTTTTTTTCCCATAAAGTGTTTGATATACTACTTATTTTTTCACTAGTGAAATGTTAATCCTGCCAGTAATTCATCCTCTATGCCAGTTAGTTCCTACTAACTACATCTTGACACTTTTCCAGAATGCAGTGCACATGACAGAGAAATGAAAATACTCGTCCGGATGTGGGGAACGCTTGCATACTTGACCTTAAGAGAATGAATAAGAAGATGAAAACCTCAGTTAAAACGGACATCCGGCATGCTTGGGTAGTTTTCTTAGGAAAGGGTAGATGATCAAGAATAAGGAGACAAATGTTTTCATTATACCCTCTGCATCCTAACACTTTTCCCGTCAGTGGCTTGCTGGGATATTTCTCGACATGTTCGGGCTGTGTGTGATGCTGTCGAGGGCTGCCACGGCTGCAGAAGAGCTTGGGGAGTGTTCTGCTTTGCAAGTGATGTTCTTTCAGTCTTGGCATCTTTTGAAAGTCACCCAGGATTTATGGCAGCATGTAAGGAATGTCGGTAGTAAATATTAAGAACAAATTTTGGGGGTATTTGAGGAATTTCCTCTGGGAAGGGTAGCTGCCTGCTGTGGAATGTTTTATACCAACATGTGTGGGTAAAAAATGAGGCTAAGGGTTGTAAATGGTTAAGAGGCATCATGCAGGTCTAAAAAGCAGAGTTCCCTTCCTCTTAATGTTATCCATTATGAAAATTACGGATTCAAATGTTAATATTTTTATTCTTATGCTGTGAAGAATCTAATAGATCTCCTAATTTCTTTATTATATGTCTGAAATGTGCCGTAGAAATTTTCAGGAGTGAGTTTCATTTCATATGAGAAATAATAGTGACCCATATGAATGATCCCTAAATATGACACTGTGGATTTTATATGTCGGATTCTATTTTGGAAATTTCAGTTGCAATTAGAAATTCTTATTCAATATATGTTTGAGACTGGGTGTAATTTTAAATAAAAAGATACTTTACAAGATCCTAAGGGCACTTGATATTAACAGATGCTGTTAGGAAAGTCATAGCCCTGGTTCTAAAATCTGAGGGAGCGATCCAAAAAGATTATCATCTTCTAAAAATGAAAAATAAAGCTTGCTCATAGCTTTCAGCTTCTGACACTGATGGGTACTCAATGTGTAGGTGTGACTAGCAGCATAATAAAAGTCCATTTTCTCTGTAAGAGGAAAAAGAAAGTTACTTTGCCCTTGATGATAACACTGCTAGACGTGAGTAATCTTGAGGGCTTTATTGAATCTATGAGCAATCATCTGAAGTAGCTGCATAGAGCTTTTAAAACTCAGTAGATTTTTTTTTTTTTAATTTGCCTTTTTTTTTTTTCCTTTTGGTCTTAAATTCGATTCGCTATAGAGAAAGCAAATATGAAATTGGCATTTGTGTGTTATTTAAATGTTACTTGACTGAAAAGTTACCAAAATCTTTAGCTCTGCTGGGAGCAAAGATGGGTCAGTTTGCTAGTGATTGACTACAACCGATAAAACCAAAGTATTACAGCATTGTGAACTTTGCCTAAACTATACTTGTAGCAAAATTGAGAAAGTAGTATTCTTCAGATGTGTGTTATGCCTTGCTGTCTGCTGATTTATTTTTTGCACATTATGTTACTCATAGGAAAAATAAAAAGCTCAATTAGTATTTCAGAAGCTTTAATGCATAGAAAACAGTGTTGTGCCAGATTCCTTCCTATAAGAAAGTTACCTGACTTTCCCCTTTTCTTAGAGGGATCTGAACTGCACGTTGACTGGGACTGAGAGTTGAGGATTTCCAATGGGGAACGTACCATAGGTATGATTAGTGCTGGCCCAGTTTTGGAAGATGGAGCTTTCCCTGGGAAAGCCACTGTGGGTTCTTCTGAAAATGGCATCCCACGGCTCTGCTGATTGACAGCATAATTATCTGGAACTGGAGTTATCCTGGGTCAAGGGAGAGGGGGAGTGACAGCGCTTTGGGAGTTGAAAGATCTTCATGGCAAAGTGTAACAGGAGGGGAGGTTTGGCTGCTGATGTGGAAGGTGCTGTAGTACCAAGGCAACAGCACCTGCTAAACTCAGCTGGACCACAAGCTCCCCAGCACAGCCTGTCCTAACAGTAACAGAGGCTGCGCGTGGCCAACCGACTTCCTTGAAGGAGAAAATTGAACAAGAATAAGAAAAAAAGAGGAAAGAAGTATGTTTAGAAGTGATTTGGTTTGGTGGGTTTTCAAGGGCTGCTGAATTCTGTGAATTACTTTTTGCGTAAACAATTTCCTAAAGCGCATCCACATCTGTGAGCTTCTTTGGTACTTTGCTCCATGCAGACAACCCTCCGGGTGGTAAGTGGCACCGTTAACTCGGGCTGAGCAACTGTACGTTGCAAAGTCAGCAGGATAACTGGGGTCACTGGACTTTGTGGTGAGCATGAGCAGCAGAATGTCTGCTTGCCATTTCCTCAGTCTTCAGGATTGTTTGGAAAACACTGGGTGTGTGAAGTTAAAGGATGTGATCATCTCCTGCAGCCGAGGCAACCCCGGCTCATCTCCCACCCATCCCAGTTCACCACGACAATGACGAGGAGCTTGGGGATTTTATCCAGCAGCACAAGCTTTGTCTGGCTCATGTTGCCATCACAAAGTGAGTCCTGACTTTATTTATCTTGGACTTAATGCAAGGCGTTGCATAACCTTAATTTTGTTCTTTTTGCTGTGCTCAGCCAGCGGCACCTCAAGCTGGGAGTGATGCTGCCCTTAGCTGCCTTTATACAGGGGGTTTAAGGCACTGGTTTATATAAGCCACTTAATGCTTTTTTTCCTTATGTTGTTGCCAGATGGCACCCCTTGTATGTCTTTGCCCTTTCCGGCTCACTTGGCTTCTCTTGATCAGCACTCTGCCTCTCTGCTGTGCTAGCAGGGCTTCCCCTGCCCAAGAGCAACCAAACAGCTCCAGAAGGGATGTTCTGCTTGACCAAAGACAAGGGAGCAGAAAATGGTCCCTCCATCCCAGCAGTTGTCCCACAGTCCCAACTGGCTCGTTCAGCTGGGGACGAGGAGGCTCCCAGTCTGCCCCACACTCTCACGGTCAGTCCTGGGGAGGAAGGAGAGCACCTGTACTTTCTGCAATGGCTATCAACCCCACATCAGTTCTGTATAGGGGTAGATCTGTCATCTGCGGGGGTTCATGAGTGCAGCAGCTCTTGAAAGAAGTGTGTCACATTGTGCTCAGTGTATTTCATTTATTTTTAAATAGGTACATTGGCACCTCCAGCCTGCCGTCACTAAATTTTCCAAGAATTTGAAATTTACTGAGGTCTTTAAGATCTCCCTTTTTAAAGTCCGTACAAAGTACCTGTGTCCCAGACTGCAGGGCTCACCTCAGCTGGTAGGTGGCTGCATACAGGTTTGCACAGTGAGATCCCTCTTTCCCAGGCCAAGTGTTCAGTCACTGGCGTGATCTAGATGACACGAGGAGACCTCAGGTGTCTGCAGCAGCATGGCTGATGTGGTCTCTGGCAGGGCAAGTGGTTTGGCCCAGGCTTATTTTTCTAATTTGGGAATGAATTGGTTTGTCCTGTGCTGTTGCCCATGTAGAGAGAGATGGTGTGAAATGATGTTGTTTGAGTTACCAAAAGACCCAGCAGATTTTGTGCACATATGTGTGTGTGCCCTCCATCTCAGCATTACCCACGTCTCCTCCTGTTACTCTGGTATGTTTACTGCTGCACTACTTAATTTAAATTACAGCTGCCTAGCAAACGTGATTTTCCATGCAGAGATTTTTTTATTTAACAAGGGTTTTTTTAAGTCACCAAGTCATAATGTTTATAATGGTTTTAGAATAATACAGAAAGCTATTTCAGTTGGAAGGGATCTGCAACAATCACGTAGTCCAACTGCTTGGCCAAGTCAGGGCTGACCAAACATTAAAGCACGTCACTAAGGGCATTGTCCAAATGCCTCTTAATCATGGGGCATCAACCACCCTTCTAGGAAGCTTGTTCCAGTGTTTGACCGCCATCTTAATAAAGAAATGCTTCCTAACATTAAGTCTAAACTTCCTCTGGTGCAGCTTTGAACAATTCTCATGTATCCTATCCCTGGATACCAGGGAGAAGAGCGCAGCACCTCCCTCCCCGTTCCCCCTCCTCAGGAAGCTGTAGAGAGCAATCAGGTCACCCCTCAACCTCCTTCTCTCCAAACTAGACAAACCCAAAGTCCTCAGCCACTCATCGTAGGACATGCTTTCCAGCCCTGTCACTATCTTTGCTGTCCTTCTCTGGATGTATTCAAGGACCTTCACATCCTGCACAAAGTACTGCAGCTGAGGCCTGCGCCAACACTGAATACAGCGGGATAATCTCCTCTTTTGACTGGCTGGTTGTGTTGTGTTTGATCCACCCAGGATGTGGTTTGCCCTCCTGGCTGCCAGGGCACACTGCTGACTCCTGTTGAGCCTGCTGTCAACAAGCACCCCCAGGAGCCTTTCTGCGGGGCTGCGCTCCAGACAGCTCTCTCCCAGTTTATACTTGTGCCCGGTATTACTCCATCCTAGATGCAGGATCCGGCATTTGGACTTGTTAAATGTCATCCTAATGCTCCAGTCTTTCTAGATCCCTCTGCAAGACCTCTTGTGCCTCAAGAGGGTCAACAGCACCTCCCAGTTTGGTATCATTAGCAAACTTGCTAAGGGTGCGTTCAACTGTTGCATCCAGATGGCTGATAAATACATTGACCAGAACTGGCCCTAGAACTGAACTCTCAGGAACACCACTGGTGACTGGTCGCCAACCAGGTATTACCCCGTTCACTACAACCCTTTGAGTCCTGCATTTCAGCCAGTTCTTCACCCAGCACACCATGAACCTGCTCATCCCACAGTTGAACAACTTGTCCAGAAAGATGCTGTGAGGGACAGTGTCAAAAGCCTTCATAAAATCTAGAAAAACCACATCCACTGCCTTCCTTCCATCCTCTAGGTGGATAACCTTATCATAGAAGGATATCAAATTAGTAAAAGAGGACTTTCCCTTTGTGAACCCATGTTGACTGTGCCTGACTCAATAATTTTGTGATCACTGTGACCAAGACAGCCACCTGCCATCACATCCCCAATGAGTCCTTCTCTATTCAAAAACAGCAAGTCTAGGAGGGCGTCTTTCCTGGTTGGCTCAATGAGCACCTGTGACAAGAAGTTATCTCCTGCAAACTTCAAGAATTTACAAGACCTGCTTGTTTCAAAGGTTGCTTTAATTTTATAAATGCTTCCCCAGAATTTTTGCTTGAAAACTGTATTATGTTTTTTGTATATAATTTTTTCAATTTTTGTCTTGGGAAGACCATGAAAAGTAATATCTTAATTTCTTTAAACTTGCCTTCAATTTAAGATGAAAACAGAAGTTTAAAAAATGAGGGAAAATTAGTTTTTACAGTGTCTTTTAAAGATCTCTTATAAAATTGTTCTCAAAACATGCTTGATTAAAGAAAAAAATCTTGTTCTAGTTTTTTATGTTCGTATCAAGTGAACTTTGTAATGAAATCTAAGATAGTTAAATAAAATTTCCAACAGATTCTTAGTTGAGTACAGTAGTCTTTTCAAGAAGTAGATTCTTCAAATTAAAAATGAAACAAGATGCAGTCTATTTGAGGTTAAAAAGTGTTATAGTTGAGCTGAAGTTCTTCAGGAAAGCATGTCTTTATTTTAACATTATCCAAGTAACCGGGATAACTGGATGCCTCTGGCTCCGGTATTAAACATACGTATACCATTGTGCATGCAAGTAGTCCCAGGAGTTCATGAAGAGGTGATGGTCAGTGAGAGCTGAAGCTGTTAGTGGCAAAGTATTTTTGGTTTTCCTTCCCTTGTGCTAAGTAGTCCTTATTCTAGAATTGGTTAATCGCTAGAAGCATGACACAAATTACATTTAGTGATATTGCAAGCACTAATTTTACTGTTTATTTCCTGAAATACTGGAGTTGACATTTTTAGAAATCGAGAAAACTATTTCAGTGCGGGATCTACTTATAAGATGAAAATACTCTTGCTATGCAAATGCTGTCTGCCTCTAGGATTACTGTAATTGATAGTTTTGTTGGATTTGTGGAGATGGCTATTTTCAGAATGTCTGCAGGTAATGACTGTTCTCTTCTTAATCTCTTCTAATTATCTGAGCAGATGTTGCTTAACCCACGAAGTGGCTAGGACCAGCAAGATCTGACAGACCAATAAAGCAGGGGTACATTTTTAATAAAAAGATGAGGAAGGGACAGTCAGTTAGCAAGAGAGATGAAAGCATAATGAAGACAGTGATGCTAAAAATAAATTTCAAAATTGTATTTTGCAATTGTGTTTGCAAAAACTTTCTGTAATGGCAGACTTTGTTTCTGGGTGAGTAGTTTCTGGACACAGAAAGGATTGTCCACCTGTATGGTGGTCTGACGCGTGCGTGCTTCCCCATGCTGCTTCTGTGACCTGGGTGCCTGCAGCTTGTCTTGGTCCTCCACATTTGGGTGCTCTTGGGTCCTCTGGAAAAAGAGGATTTGGAGCTCTTCCAGAGAGACGTGGTGAGCACACACTTGTATCAGCAGACATGGGACTGGGCAACAGGCGGTTGAATCCTGTAACAGTTCCTCTAATGAGCTGCTGGTTGATCTTTTGGAAACTGGAATATCCTTTGAGTGCAGGGTTAGTAACGCCCAGCCAACAGACAGTGGGTACTTATCCCGCCTAGGGAGCATACGCTGTTGTTACTTTGAGGTCCTGCCGTGGATGAAACCCACAGTGGATATGCTGTTCACAATAACAGTACAGAGCAATGAAGGGTAGATGACTCTTTTTTTATTTGTTATAGATGAAAAAATGCAGAAGTTACAGTAACATTTTGAAAAATGCTGTATGGTATTTGGTACAAATACTTGGTAATAATCAAGCAAGAAAATTTGCGTAACAATTTTTTGGTTTGTTTTTAGACACGTGACTAGTCCTAGGTTTTTTGATGACCCAAATTAGGTCAGCATTGCAGTCACTTTAGCAATGCAGGAATACAGAAACTCTCCAATGGAAAATTATAGCAATGGATTCCCCGAGGAAAGAAATGTACAAAGCAGCTCTTTCTATGGCAGTCCAACCATCAATTTTTCATTGCTTTATAGATGCAGCTACAAATTGCAAAACTCGTCTTCTTTCAGACTAAGTGGTTTTGGGGCCTTTGGCATTAGTGGTCAGTGGAGTAAATCCTGTATTTGGATTGTTGAAAGGGTTTTTAATGGCAGTGGAAACTCTGAAGAGAATTTCATTTCCCCCTCACAGAGAGGGAAAGCAAAAATAAAGGGACATTGCGGTACTGATGCGATCCTGGGCAGTTCCTCAGGCAGTTACCTTATGCATTTATAAGCAAAGGTTGCGTATGCACCTTCTGTAGTCAAGTAGTTTTGTTTGGCAAATCATTTTAAACTGGATTACTAAAGATTCTGAGTCTTTAGTAAACCACGTGAACCTTACAATTTTTCATTTGGCTTTCAGTTGAATTAGTTTTGATAAAGGTGTATATTATAGAAAGGTTTTTGTAGAGACTGCAACGTGTGCTGGCATTCTGTGCAAGGAGCTTTTAAATCTGGATGAATACCTGGATTTTTAGAGCTATTTCCTAAATATCTGTTCTGGTTTTGGTGGGGGGTTTTTTTGGTTGGTTTTTTTTTCCTGTTTAATCAATCATGTGTTCAGATCTGTGTCACTTAAGGAAGAATTTCTTTCAATGCTTGGGCTACTTCCTGGGATGATTTTTAATCCAGTTCATTTATGGTTGTTCTTTTTGTAGCATTATGTTCTGGAACTGAGCTCTTTAACTCTAAGGAGTGCTAAAATATAAATGGGTATGCTGCTGGAGCTCTTCTGGCTCGGCTGGTGTACCAGGAGCACTGAGAATGCCCCCCTGCAGATGTTCACAGCAGGAGTACATGGTCCAGGTGCCACTTTCTGAATACAAAGAGTCAGTGGCATTTATAGTTTTCAGAGAAGACTTGCATTCTGAAGGGAAATAATCTGCTGGAATTCTGGGTTTTCCTTCTACTCCCTTTTACAAGATGTGTAATAGTACAACATCATCTGGTTGTCATCTAGATGGATGCAGCCAAGCAGCAAGTAAAATAAAAGCCTGTTTCATGGGACCTTTATGCCTTCATCAATACAGTATGATTACACTGTCGGAAATCCACAATGGGGATCTAGTAATTTATTCTTTTCTCAAATAGCTTTTAAAAACCTAAGTGATTAATCTGTTCTTCATCCTTGAGTTTCCTTTATGGAGTGATGCTGTTAATGTGTCTTGATCCTCATCTAAAATCGGTAGAAAGTCCTCTGATGGTCTTTGAATTGAGTCAGTAATTTGTTACCAGGATGTTTCCATCTTCTTTTACTGCTTCAAACTTACCAAAAACAACTTTTAAAAGTTTCCCTGTTTACAGAGGAGATGACAGTGCTAGTTGATTAAAAGGGGCATAATTTGTTGCCCCACTTGTCTCATTTTGTTGACTAGCTGTAACAGACGCTGATGCCCAATTCACTTTCTAAGGGAGCAAATTTGGCACATACGCACGACAGTTCCTCCTCTTCTCGTACCATCAGCAGCAGGCTGCAACCAACTGGCATTTCGCCACAATGGAAAGCAAGAGTTGTTTTCACTCAGTGTGCATCTTGTGTTCACCATCTGTATCCCCCTTTGTTTAGGGCCTGATCCTGCAGAACTGGTACAAGAGGAGTTTCTTCTCAAGCATCTACTTACGTTGCTGGTAATGGAGCTAAAATCATAAATAAGAATTATGCCTGTTAATAAAGTGAAGGTGTTTTTTTTAGATCTGGGCCCTGTATTTGTAAAGTGGATCCTCAATATCTGCTGTAAATCTTTGTTAATAGTATTTACTGTGTTTGCAGCCATGTGCACATGCTGCGGGCACTTGAAAACCACAAAGGAGTGCAGTATCAGATAGGATAAAACAAAGAGGCAGGTGAAGGGAGGTAGGATACAAGCTGGTTAAAAGTTGTTTAAGTGGCATCTGCTCTAGTGTTTCTCTGCCCTTGCTAGGGACAGATTTTCCTGGTATCTAACCTGAATCTTTCATGCTGTGGTTAGGTCATTGCTCCTGGCTTTATCCGTAATACAATTGACATTTGGTGCACGTCTCCTGCCTCATGTAATCAGCTAATTAGTGTAGGTAGACGTTATAACAGGCACGGTTTAAGGCTCACGGTTTCCATGCGTATATTAGAAGGTGGTGATGGCCCCAGTTTAGACCAGCAGTGTTACTGGTTTTCCCCACGTCGCAGACTGGGCTGGGAAGTGGTTGCGAGGGCATGCCTGAGAGCTCCACTGCTACCTGTCCACAGCGTTCATATGGCTTACAAACCTGTTTGTTGCCTTTGCTCAGGATTTCTGTGGCATTTATAGTAGCCAACGGATTATCCTGCAGTGTTGAACAGTTGTGCAGCCGCGGTGGGCTGGGAGTTTATGTCAGCTTCGTTTAGCATGACTCTTCACCACCCAAAGCCTTCCATCATCGCTTCGAGGCCACGCTGCTGGTACCTGCCCCACACGTTCCCTTACACCTCTCCTAGAGCTGACCACAATTACAACATCCCCTGGCTCTTTTCACGAATGCTGCCTCTCCAGGGTAGCACACGTTATGTGAGCTGCCATCTCACTCGCCCGCAGCTCAGTTCTGAGCTGGGATTTAAGGGGCTGGTTACAGCTTCCAGAGCATGGAGCAGCTGGAGACCTCTTTGAGGTGATGCCCCTCGGGGTGCAGGGAGCTGCCAATGGGCCAAAGGGTGGCTGCTCTGCGTATCTCCCCATCGCATCCTTTGTGGTGCTGGCATGGCTCCCAGGGACCTGCGGCTGCGTTCCACCCTGGCTCCCACCCAGCCTGGACCTGCTGCTCGTCGCAGCACTCTCCCAGACTCGGCTTTCAACCCAGTTTTTTGGGACAAGATGACTGGAAGGAAGACAGAGGGTTTACCAGTAGGACAGAGTGGGGACCTGTCTTGCTTGTTGGTGGAGAAAATCCTGCAAGGGATTAGGTGCCTTTCATTGTTGACTACTGAGGGAGAGGTGTTCAGTATCTACCTTGGCTGATAGACACTGTTTAGTATGTAATGGACTCTTTCGGTCTTTAGATGAACTTTTATAAAAAAACACAAACAGTTTTCTTCTGAGTTTGTTCCAGATAAAACTCAGTATATACGTGTATATATATCATACCTTTTTTCATGCTAATAGTGGGAAATAACATTGTGCGTTTCCTGTAATACTATGTTTGGTATACGTCGCCCTGGGTCAACTTGTAGCCTGAGTACAAAAGGCTTGCTCTATTTTCAGTACCCTCAACTGTGAGAAAAATGGGTTAGATTACTCTTCTGCTCTCTGCAGTTCCACGAATCTTCATTAGAAATGCACCTAATCGACCTTCAGTGTCCTTAAAACACTTGCAGCTTGTTGGCATAAAAGTAGTTACAGAAATGAGAAGCTGTTGTGAATTTTTACTTCTCTTTACCTCCGTTTTACTTACTATTCACCCGGTTTTACTTACTACTTTGCCTAACTGTATTGCACCTGTGCAGGGCTGTAATTCTTATGGTATTTTACATTTCAGTGGATCCAGTAACATAGCTTAATGCAGACTCACTGATGGCATCCAGGTGTATCTTTACAAGCATAAGGAGTTTTACGAGGACTAAAGATTTCTGATATTGCCCTCTATACAAAAAGTTTCAGTTATAAGGTCTGGATAAAGTTTAAAGATAGCAGATGTCAGCCTTTGTGGGTAAAGAAACATTTTGGACATTGAAAACCAATCAGAAAAAAAACACAGTCCAAAAATAATGTTTTTTGAGAAAACTGAGCACTGAACAAAGCAAAGTAGAACTCTGCTTTGGCACAGCGGGACCCTGCTGTGTAGTCAGCAATGAAAAAGAACAGTTGTAAATGTAAATACCTCGAAGAATACAGACAATGAAAAATTTGTGGCAAATTTGTAACCCGCTTTTCACTGTGTTTTCCATCAAAGATTTTTTTTTTCCCTGACAGTATTGACTTAAATTACGGAAGCTTTACCTCCCATGGCTTCTTGGAAAAACTGTGGCATTGCGCATTGTTTATGTCAGGGCAAATGGGGAAAACAAAGGAGCACTGGACTTGTGTATTTGATTAAACACTTCTTTGAAGTAAAACTTTTGTGTGGTTTCAGCTCTCCTCTTTGGCTTTCACTTGTCATCTTCTGATTGTATTGCCTGGTCTTCCTTTGTCCATAGTATTAATTTTCGCTTCCTGTTGTTGCTGATTAATTACTTCACTCACTAATCAGTTGTCTTTATGCTATTATTTATAAAACATTAATATAGTAACAAGAGGTGCAGATATGGTGAGTTGGCTAGGGTTATAAAAGAAGACCCAGTATAAGGGCTATAATCTACCGCAGCCATGAATCGCCTGGGATTCACTGAGGAGCACAATAAATGTCTCATCTGGAAAGGAATGGGAATAGCTGTTGCTTGGTGTCCTGGGTTTCGTGCAGGATTACTGAGTTCAAGTGGGCTTCTAATTTTTTATGTGGCAAAAAAACCCCTCGGTGATTATACTGCCGCCTCAGCTGCTGCTTCTTCAGAATTTGGTCTCCTAGCCCTATTAAGAATTTCAGTGGCATCACAGCCTGGTGGAGCCAGCTGGTGATTTAGACTATCAGTGTGATAGCATCCACCCTATAGAGCATCAAAAAGACTTTTTCTTTTATTAGCTTGATATTAAAAAGTGGATGATGCATGCGTAAAGTGTGGCATTGTATTTTGCTGTCCATTTGTCTTTGTTCGGGTTGCTAACTGCAGCTATATTTGAAATGGACATTAAAACTAGAATAGGGAGAACTCCTTTAGTCTGTGCCCATTTAGTTTTCTCTGAATGGAAGGTTAGCCTCTTCCAGGAGTCCCAAACAGCTTTGTGGCTGCTCTGAGCACAGGATCAATCTTGCACAGTTTGCTTTACAACAGCCTTTAGCTCCTTCGGCTTGTTGGGGATACGCTCATGGGAGAGGTCATGAAGTTGCACGGGGCACCTTTCTGTTGATGGCTCAAAGACAATCAAGATCTTTATCTGTGCTCTGGTGGTTTTGAAGGTGTAGTTCTGTAATCACTTACGAGCAAATCTGTCTGGTAG
Organism: Pterocles gutturalis; assembly: GCF_000699245.1. Lineage (NCBI taxonomy): Eukaryota > Metazoa > Chordata > Aves > Pterocliformes > Pteroclidae > Pterocles > Pterocles gutturalis. Next base: position 4,656 of record NW_010130489.1, on the reverse strand, counting down.
GACAGTAGATATGGGTTGGGCTTCTCTCTCCACCATGTCCGTTTGCAGTGTGCAGCAAAGGGGACTGCAGACTCCAGGTATCCTTTGGGACTGGATCGCCTTAGTGGGCCAGAAGGTGACTGTCCCACCTACCTGCTGAGGCTGGCAGGCCTGAACCGGTTGGGGCTCTGGGTTTGCTGCTTGCAGCGCAGAACCATTGAGTTTCACCTTAAGTCTCTTCGTGTCATGATTTCACCCTGAAGATGCACTGTATGTTGTCAGGAAAGTGTTGTACGACTTGATCTAGGCCAATCATAATTTTCAGTAAAGACATTTGGATCATCTTTTATTTTTTACAAAGCCCTCTACCTGTTAAGAGGCCGTGTGGATTTGTTATTACAGTTTTCAGCAAGAACAGAAAAACATTGAAATAGCCACAGGTCAATGAAAAATACCTGGCAGGAACTTGGCAATCTCAGTTTGACCTTCTGCATGTTTGTGTATATGTGGAAAAAAAAAATACTTGCAGAATGGAGGCTAGGGCGGTGAATTCACTCTAAAATTGGTCTCCTCAATACTTTAAAACCCTGGAGGCTTCTGCACAGGAATGGATTTAACAAAAAGAGCTCCTTTCTACTGCTTTTCTTTATCATTTTGTACCTTTGCTTTCAATAGGGCTTTTGTGAATACAGTGGCTGAGGATGAGAACCAAGAGCACATGATGTAAGCATCCTCTGACATGGCTGCAACAGAGTAAAAAAGCTACAGGGCAGCTGAAAGCCACCACGTCTCGCAGTCTGCGGGCATGTGGTGGTGAGCACTGTGATTTGGCTCAGTGTTAAGTTGTCTTGGCAGTCTTCTGGCATCAGGGGACCCAATGGGCCAAATGCTGCAAGGTTTGTGTTAAAGAGAAAAAAATATTTTGAATTAAGAGACTGAAGAAATTGGTGTTTTCTTGTATTTGTTGAGGCTTCCCCCAGTTTGAAAGACTGACTTGATGTCTGACACGGTGTTGTGGTTTTTCTTCCAGTTTGTTGTCCAAGAAGAGCCTTGATTTTCCTGACTTGTGGTGGCAGATCATGGCGGTAGCCAGACAGGGTAAGAATGTCCCTGCAGAAGGGTGTTGCAATAGCAGGTACAGGTGTAAGTCACGCCAGAAAGATGAAACAATGGGAGTGTCTCATGTTTTCTGTTGGAGACTGTAGAAAATCCATAGTGGAAAAGATGAGTCAAAGAGAAATATCAAAAAGATATTTCCAAGACTGGCTTGGAAATATCCAGTATAATGTGGCGTACATATTTTGAAAAGTGCGCGTGCTCCATTGATGCTAAAGGATTCACTGAGGGAGGGCTCCTCACACCCTCCCGCTGCTCCAGTGCAGAGTCCCTCCCACAGGGGACAGTTCTCCATGAACTTCTCCAGCATGAGTCCTTCCCGCAGGCTGCAGTTCTCTACTAACTGCTCCAGCGTGGGTCCCCTGCAGGGTCACAAGTCCTGCCAGCAAACCTGCTCAAGCCTGGGCTCCTCTCCCCCCGGGGCCACAGGACCTGCCAGGAGCCTGCTCCAACACGGACTTCCCCACAGGGTCACAGCCTCCTTTGGACATCCACCTGCTCCGGCATGGTGTCCTCTACAGGCTGCTCCACCATGGACATCCACGGCTGCAGGGCACAGCTGACTCACCATGGGCTGCACCATGGGCTGCAGGGGAATCTCTGCTCCAGCACCTGGAGCACCTCCTCCCTCCTTCTGCACTGACCTGGGTGTCTTCAGAGTTGTTGTTATCACACATTCTCACTCCTCTGCTGTTTTTCCCAGCATTTTTTTTCCCTCCTCTTAAATATGTTATCACGGAGATGCTACCACCATCACTGATGGGCTCAGCCTTGGCCAGCGGTGGGTCTGTTCCTGTAGCCCCCCCCAAACCTTGCCATGCAAAACTGCTTTTGTCTGATACAAATTAAAGCCCAAATGTACCCATCTCTCTATCAGCTGTACAGAAGTTTAGGCAGCTGCTTCAGACAGAGACATATGTTTGGATGAATCCTGCTCTGGAAATCCTTCCAGACTTTGGTAGACTGTGGATCAGCTTTGCCTGAACTGTTGTTGATACAGTTCTGTATTTGAGCGTATTCATTTAATGGCTCTTCTTCATGCATATGTATAGTTGTTTTATAAATAATAATTAAAATTCAAAAAATATTTTTTCTGGTGGTATTTGGGAGTTTGATGTTACAATGTAATCTCAAAAGGGCAACACTGGTGCAGCAGTTTGATCTCTTTGAAATTGCAGACTCTTCCAATGTTGCAAAGCTGCTGCTTTGCACCCAGATGGATTTTCTGCAGTTTATTTTTGTTCTCATTCCTAAAACAGACATATTTTCAGTGTGGTGTGTATACATAATTTATACTTATGTGTAGTACTGTAGAACGTAAACCATAAGCAAATTTTGCCTTCACAGAGAAGAGGATGTGTGGATATTAGAAAAAAATTCTTCACTGCAAGAGTGATCAGGCATTGGAACAGGCTGCCCAGGGAAGTGGTGGAGTCACCATCCCTGGAGAGGTTCAAGAAGTGTGTAGATGTGGTGCTCAGGGACATGGTTTCGTGGGTTGGGTGGTGTTGGGTTGACGGCTGGACTTGATGATCCTTGAGGTCTTGTCCAGCCTTAGTGATTCTATGACTCTATGATTCTATGATAATCAGGTAGCAGCCCATTCCTTGGAGATCCACCATGTGAATCTTTGAGGGACATGAACTAGAGTAGAGGCTCCTTAGTAGTTCACAAAACCACAATATTTGATGAGCGTTTTCCTGGGTGAAATTTCCAGCAGACTGCTGAAAATCTGTTTAGACAGGTATTTGTGTGTGGTAACAGTCCTTAGGCATTGAAATATGTATTTGTGCGAATAATGACTTGGGTCTCAGCCATGGATTTAATAAAAGTACACAGGTGAAGAGATACATATGCAGTCCTAGTATCCCTTCTTAAATATTTGTCCGTGAAATTGGAGCCCAATATGAAATAAGGTATTAGGTACTTTGGTAACTTTTTTTTTGGGGGGGGTAACTTTTATTTAATTTTATCTGTGCACATTTTGTATAAGTTAAGGAAATGAAGCCGGAGTCTACATAAATCAGTGGAGCCTGTATACACAGCGTTCATTTGTGGTTTGGTGGCCCAGATGAGTTAGTGGGTAAGGGCGGACCCCAAGGGTCCTTAGCTGTCTGTGCAGTGATGGCTGGTCCCGATCGCGCTCTCACCCTTTCTTTTGGGAGCAGTTCTGAGTGTACCAGGGCTGCTTATCAGCTCACATTGGGCAAGTCATAGCCCTCGCGAGGATCACTCCAGTACGTACCTGCCCACCTGCACTGTCTCCTCAGCCCAGGTAGATGGTTAGGAATAGAAATGGGATTAAACTACTGCATAAAAGGGACACAAGTTGCATTTCAAGTTGTTTAATATTACATTTATGATAGTTTGCAAAGTCAAAATGATTTTTCTCCCACTCTTAATTTACTTCTCTGTTAGCATAGGCACAAACCACAGTTGCCCTTGTCCTGTAAGTCTGGTGTCCTTTTTGACACTCCCTTTTCTCTCTGTCCTCCCCATCTTGTTCCTCTGTCCACGTTGTTGCTAAATCTTGTCATATTCTCTCTGTAAAATTTTCCTTTTGCCATCTTCTCTCTGCCTGATTCAACTCCATCACTCTCCTTCAGTGCCTTTATCGATGCTCCATGCTGTGAACAGGAGCATTAAAACTTTCCCTATTGATCCTCTGGCTGTAAATGCCACTGAGATAATGAACCTCATTGCAACACTTTTTTTCCAAACATAATAGCAACAGTATTCCAGTTTGTGAAGTATGAGCTGGTTGAACCCTTAGCTGATGCTTAATTTAATTAATGAGAGGATGCAAAATGTGCTAGCAGGCTACTGTTCCTCTCCGAGAGAGAAAATGGTAATTACCAAACCCTACAAGTGATTTTTAACAGCAGACTGGTATTTTTCCTAAACTGACTAATCCAACACTTCAGTGATGTGATTATCCCTTATTACAGCCTTTTGTCCACTCACAGTTTGAGATGAAATCTCATACTTTTCCTTTAATATGCATATTAAAGATGATTCAGTTCTTTAAAATCACCATGCAAATGCACCAGTGCTTTGTTACAGTATTTTCTACTGCTGTGGTGCCATTTACACTGCTATGGTGAGCAGTGTTTTATTGGGGTCACTTGAGAAATGGTGAGGAAGTGGTTGCAAATATGTTTTGCTTAAGCGGTTTATCTTTCTCGTGCAGCTGGAGTTTTTATTTCACACTCAAACGCACTAGTAAAACATCAGGCACGAGTTCAGCAATAAGGGAACTGGAGCCCTTTAGTAATTATTCATATTTCTTGAATAGTATCCTGAACAGATAGACCTTCTTGTCTGCCTTCCTCCTTATCTGAGCCTAACGCCAGAGTATCTGGGCATTTCATAGTCTTTCCAGTGCCCTTTACACCCCAGTCACCCCATAAAAAAGGAAGATGGGCTTAATTGCCTTCTACCGATGGAAAGCTGAGACACAGAGGCAGATTTTTTTTTAAAAAAGCAGAAATGTATACCACGCCCTACTATTGCATGTAGTCTTCATAATCCTGTTTATAGAATCATTAAGGTTGGAAAAGA